>NC_083716.1:121393905-121693905 GCF_028564815.1 Eubalaena glacialis | reverse complement strand
TCACATGCTAGAATGCTGGAAGTAAACCCTATGAAGGCTCAGGGAAATATCACATCAGTGAAATGTCTGGGAATTCAGACACTTAAAATATCCAAAAATATCCAATCTAAAGAGAGGGATATGTCACTGTACCTTGTGCTACCTTTTCCAAACAAGAGACACAAAGCTCAGTGAACTTCTTTGTATGTGGAAGTTTTGAGTGGAACATAGGTCCATGACTCAGCAGCCCAATGATACTGGAAGTGACTGTTGCCAAGGAAAATGTTGTATAGAACCTATGCTAGGCCCCAATAGGAAAATCATGGCACTGATCCCACATATTTTGGTCCCTGAAACAACTATTTGAAATGAAGCTCCTGGCTTACTACTGGTCCTGTTAGAAACTGAATGGCACACCATAGGTGACCGAGTGACTATACTACTCAAATTTAACATCATAACATGGGTAATATCAAAGATACCAAATCTTATATGTGTATAATAGCATTTCATTATAACATAGAAAGTATATCTATAAGATAGGCCCAAGCATGTCCAAAAGTCACAGGACAGCTGTAGAACTGATTCTTCTGGCCCTGAGGGAGACACCATACAATACTTCTCTCTTAGCTTCTGGTGGTTGCCAGCAATCCTTGACATTCCTCGGCTTATAGAGGCATCATTTCATTTTCTGTCCCCATCTTCACACCACCTTCTCGGTGTGCCTCTGTGTGTCCTTTTCTGTCTCTTATAATGGAACTCTCATTGGATTGAGGGCCTACTCTAATCCAGTATAATCCCACTTTAATTCTTGCCTAATTACATCTGTAAAACTTCTATTTCCAAATAAGTTCACAATCTGAGGTTCTGGGTGGATGTGAATTTTGAAGAGACACTATTCACCCTACTACATCACCTAAAGAGGGGACGCATTTTATGACAAAAAAGTGCATCAAAGATCTCAGGTCCATGGAATTCACCACTCTACCATGTGCCCGACCATTCGGGAACATCTGGCTTTATAGAATGGAAAAATGGTGTCACACAGATGGCTAATAAGCAACACTCAATCCATTGAAGGGATTATCTACAGGATTTGCTATTTGCTATCTCTCACATATCCATGATGCATAGGCCTGGGAAACAAGAACCCTGTTAATATTATACCTAGTAACCCAGTGGATGGATACTTGATTCATATCTCTGTGACCTTGGGCTAAGTGCATTTTTATAGTTTTGGGCCTAAGGAAAGAATGATTTTATCAGAGACCAGAGAAACTGTTCTAATGAATTGAAAATTAAGACTGCTACCTGATCTTTTTGGGCTTTTCATACTTCTTCACCAATAGGTACAGAAAAAGATTATTGTACTGGTGATTAAGTTCAATTTCTAGGAGGAAGTGGACTTCTGCCACACAAAGAGCAAGAAGGACTATGTGTAGATCCCAGGGGATTCTCTGGGACACATCCAGTACTCCTTGTGATGGTTAATTTTATGTGTCCATTTTACTAGGCCATTGGGCCCAGATATTTGGTTAAACTTTCTGGGTGTGTTTGTAAGGGTGTTTGTGGATGAGAATAACACTTGTATTGGTAGACTGAGTAAAGCAGATTTCCCTCCCCATTGTGAATGGCCCCATCCAATCCTTTGAAGGCTAAATAAAATTTTAAAATATCAATACTTTTTTTCTCTCTGAATGCCTGTCTCTGACCTAGGACATCAGCCTTCTCCTGCCTTCAGACTCAAGCTGGAACTTCCACCATTAGACCTCCTGGTTCTCAGGCCTTTGGACTCAGAAAAGATTATTTGCTCTCCTGGGTCTCTAGCTTGCTTAATTCAGATGTTGGACTTCTCTGTCTCCATAATTGTGTAAGCTAATTTCTTTAAAAAAAAAAAAAGAAAAAAAGAAAAAAATATATAAGATTTACCAATAGAAAGCAGGTAATGTTAGAGACATAGCTATAGACATAGATGTAGATATAGATATCTCCTATATGTTCTGTTTTTCTGGAGAATCTAGATTAATACTCTTTCATATCCTATAATCCTATATAACAAAAAAGCTTAATAATCCAATAAAGATAAAGACAAGACCACCAAGGAGATGTATCCTTCAGGATTGAAGATTTTGTTCAGATGAGGGGCTCACAGAAGGCTAGGAAACTGTGACATTGGTGGTGGAAAAAGACCACTATTATTTTCAATTTAGGCCTTGTTATCAACTAGAGAGAGAGAAAAGATAGCAGCTGTATTTCATATGACTGAATTGTGTCCTTTTTCAATTTTTTCCTCTATGTGAAGAATGCAAGTTGTATCAAACACTTTAGGTTTTGTGCGAGAGTGTGACTGTGAACTGTCATTATCTCATGCTTTGGAGACTTTATGCATCCCCTGCGTTAGGATCACGTTTTCACCCTTGTGATACAGGACAAAAGTGGGAGCTGAGGAACAAAATATATCACTGTGCCAGATATCTCTCATTTGTCCTTCCAGATCCACTCTCTACCCATCTCTATTTTCCTTGTCGCCTTGCAAGATTGACCTATATGGACTACATCTTTGTCTGTGTGGCCTGACTTCTAGTTGTGTTTAGCCAGTGGGGATTCCAGGCAGAAGAGTAGAGGAAGGAGACTGAGGTCAGAATGCTTGTTCTTTCCCTGGGAGGGTGCCTTAAGCTAGCTGTGTTTATTGACATTGATTACTTGTTCTCAAGGTAGATACCGTGTATGGCTCTCTCTCCTTTCTGTCTCCAGCAATTTCTCCCTCTACTCATCCTTTTGGGACTAAGGACAATGACAGTTCTGCTGTTGCTTCTAGCCCTATGTTCCTCTAGTTCTGCTACACTGTCCCTTATGGTTCACCCTCACATTTATAATGAATCTCTTTTAAATAAACCCACCACAGTAAAGTTAATATGATTGTGCCCTCTTTCCTGTTGAGACCCTGACTGATAGAACTATGTTATATCTTAGATGATGTTGAGACTTAAACCAATGAAAAGACAAACAGGCTGGGAAGTTCTGTTTTTTCCAAGGTAATGTTTCTGGTTTCTAATTAACTTCATCTTCACACTTAATAGTGTACCACTGACAATAAACAGGGTCTTGGCAACCTTTGCAGTTCTTTATCTCCTAGGAGATAAATGGGCCCCTCCAATTAGAAAGAGATGGAAGTTAAAAAAAGACCAGGGAATTCCCTGGTGGCCCAGTCGCTAGTACTGGCGCTTCCACTGCTGGGGCCATTTTTGATCCCTGGTTGGGGAACTAAGATCCCACAAGACACGTGGTGCAGCCAAAAAAAAAAAAAAAAAGGCATAGGAGGATAATAAAAACAACAGGAGGTAATGGCAGAGATATAGGAGCTGAAGTTGGACTCGCAAAAGTAATACAATGGACAGGGTAATAAAATGGCAGAATAAACTATTAGATATGAGTAGTGCTTGTTGGGGCAAAAAATATGAAAGCTAAAGATTTACTATTGTGTTAGGCTGTCGCTTCCCAAGAAAGAACTGTGGAAATAAAATGATAGTCTGTGTAATTATGGTCATGCCCTCCCCATTCCTATCTTGGGAGTTTTGGTTGGTTGACATAGCATTGATATATATATATATATAATATATATTATTCACCATAATTCTTTAAATAGATGGAGATGTCAACTCTTTTTATAACCATCATAGAGATATTGTCCAACATTAAATAATTCAAAATGCAATAAAGTATGTTTGCTCCTAGCAATGTTGTACTAGCTGTTTTTAGACCATTTTTCCATCTGAAAATAAGTTGGTAGGTAACATAAGATAATGTTAAAATAATTTTGAAGTCACCGGAAATCTTCAAAGGCAGTGAGGCCTTCTGATGCTGTGGAGCAAGAGTGCTGAGAATTGAGCCAGGCATTTGGAGTCATTCATCCCTCAAGGCATTTACCAGTTTGAAAGGAGTGGCTGAGAGACTAGAAGCTCTGCAAAGCTCTCAGAAGAATTATAGGGCTGGAAGAACAAAAGCTGCATTCAGGGCTGGCAAAGGAAGGATGGCTCTAATAGATACACCAGAATTTTAGTGAGGACCTCAAAGGACTGTTTATTAAGAGTAGAGTAAATCAGAAATTGACAAGACCTATAAGGAACTGAGGCCCAGCTTCCAATTCCTGATTGGATTCATATTAATATAATCACAGAACAAAATAGAAAACATAATTACAGGCCCACATATGTATGAACAAATGATTTATAAAAAGATGGTGCTGGGAGCAGTGGGCAAAGTACGGTATTTTTAGTAAATGAGGATAGATTCATTAAGTACCCATAGGAGAAAGAAAATTAGTAGTGACACGAACTGAACCATACACCAGAATTAATTCCAGATAGAGTGTAGATCTAAACGTGAAAAATAAAACAAGAAAATTTCTAGCAGATAATTTAGGAAAATATCTTTATAATCTTGAGTTACAAAAGATTTCTTGAACAAGAAATAAAAGCACTAACTACAAATTAACAGATTGATAAATTAGACTATATTCAAATAAAGAAGTCCTCTTTATTAGTAAACACTATTAAGAGAGTGAAAATATAAGGTATAGGGTTAAAGGTATTTGCAATATATGAGACAGAGATTATTTGCATAATCAGAGACTACTATAAACCAGTAAAAAGTTAAAATCAGACAACCCAATAGGAAAAAAGCAAGAAGCATAAGCAGGCATATCTAAATGGTCAATAAACTTATGATAAGCAGTTACATCCTAATAATAACAGATAAATAAAAATTAAAACCACAACGAGATACCACTACTTACCAGAATGGCTAAAAAAAAAATGAAGAATTACAAGTTTGGGGAAGGATATGAGAATTAGAATCCTCATAGCTGTTGGTAGCAATGTAAATTGGTACAAACACCTGGAAATATCTGCTAAAGCTGGATATATTTATATCCTGTGATCTAACAACTCTACTCTTAGACATATACTCAATAGAAATTCATTGATGTGTACACTGAATGACATGCCTGAGAATGTTCACAGTGGTTTTATATGTTTATAGTAATCCTAGTACAGGTTGATTTGTGTCTCCCAAAAAGAGATGTTGAAGTTTTAAACCATAGTACCTCAGAATATAACCTCACTTGGAAATAGGGTTGTTGAATATACAATTGGCTAAATTAAGATGAGATCATCCTGGAGTAGAGTGGGTCCTTAATTCAATATGGCTAATGTCCTTATAAGAAGAGACACATAGGGAGAAAATGGCCATGTGATGCTGGAGGCAGAGGTGGGACTTATCCATTTACAAGCCAAAGAAAGACAAGGCTTGCTGGCAAACATCAGAAGCTACAGGAAGCAAGAAGTCTTCTCTTCCATAGGCTTCAGAGGGAACATGGCCCTGCCAACACCTTGATTTCAGACATCTAGACTCCAGAACTGTGAGCAATAAATTTCTATTTTTTTAAGCCAGCATTTTGTGGTTCTTTGTTACAGAAGCCCTAGGAATCTAATTTAATGCTCAAATATTCATCAAGAGTAAAATAGATAAATAAATCATGTCATATGCACAAAATGAAGTACTATCCAACAACAAAAATAATATTGCTACATGCAGAAAAACAGAAAGAAAAATAAAAAAACATGCAGAAAAATAAAGTTGAGTGAAAGAAGCCAAATACAAGAAAGTATATACTATATGATTCCATATATTTAAAGTTCAAAAACAGCTAAAACAAATCTATGGTGTTAAATGTCCTGATAGTGATTATATTAGGAGATGAAAGAGGGTGTAACGATTAAGAAAGGGCACAAGGATGACTGACTTCTGATCTTTCACTTCTCCACCTGGATGATGATTAAGTACATGTGTTCACTTCGTGATAATTCATTATATACATTTTATACATTTGTACATTTATATCATATTATATAATTCAATAATAGGTTAGTAAATAAATGTATAGTACATTTGAAATGTCATTCACTAAAGAAAATAAATGAAAAGCTTGACAAGAAGAAAGACAAATGGTTTTACTTACCTAATTTCCCAGAAGTTCTCCCTTGTTGCAATGATAATAAGCAGTCATACTACTGAAGTAATAGAGAAGGCAAGTCTGGGGCCAGAAATGAACTCTTTATTGGATAGTCCATCCCCAGACGATACTACACACAATTCCTACCCCTCGTCTAAATGAAGTATTCCAGTCCGACTCTTAAAGGCGATGATTCTTTTGAAGTGTGGTTTATCAGGGTGAGCTGACATTCTGACCTCATTACTCACCAAAGAAAAACAAGTTTAAACAGCAGTTTAAACTTGAACTATTGAAGTCTTTCATGACTTTTGTAAAAATTTTCTCTAAATAAAATACTTGGTAGATATGACTCAAACAGCCCTGAAATAATTAAGAGGTCTTATCACAGATTGTGAGGAGGAACTACTGAGGATGATGAGGCGGTCCATTCTTGGATTGTGGTTAAGAGCAGAGTCTAGAGCCAACTTTCCTTGGGTTACAATTCCTGTTCCACCACTCAATATCTATGTGAGTATAGGCAAGCTACTTAATTTTTGACGGTATCTTAATATAAAAAATCTTCCTTTTAAGGCTTAAGTAAGGCTAATTAGTTCACATAGCAAATTGTGTTGACACAGTTGACACAGTTGAGATTTAATGCCAGAGCAATTTGAATCTGAAATGTGACCTTTCATATTGTCATGCAGGGTACAGCTCAGATATTACCTTCTATCATATGCTTTCCCTTGATCATCCACATCTAACCGCCTTAAGTATTGTGCAAATTTATGTGATAGTATTTCTCATGCTATTTTGTTATTTATGTGTGACTGATACCACAGATAGATATCAGCATCTCTCTGTGAACCCCAATAAACTGAGAGATCCTTCAGGGAAAAGGCCTTTTATATGTACTTCCCCAGTCTACAACTGTGTGTCCACACAAAATGATCAAAAAAGATGGAAAAATTGAATATACTTGGATGAGTTAGATGTTTAGAAATCAAAACATATGCTCTGTGAATCTGAAACATATACAACTCTTGTCATTATGCTATGTTTCTAGGAGGTCTATGAATTAGTACCCGATATGTGAAAATAGTTTGTCTCTGGCAAGAATTTGATTATATGATACCTTCTGTTTTAAACTGATTACTCATTGGCAGAAATGATTGGCCAAAATTTTCACAAATTCCCAACAAATCTCAAGAACCAAATAATCAATGGAGAACTATATGGTACACACATTTTTTTTTAAAGAAAATCTTCAAAGCATGAGAAGATGAAGTATATATTTTTCAGGGAGTTGTGAAAAAGAGTATGGCTTCTAAACTATTTTGTTTATGAAATACTCAAAAATACCTTTCTGATGTGAGTTGTGTTGGAATTGTAAAGTACTTCAAGTATGAGGAAAAGTGTTCATATAAAGAATTAAAAAGGGTGGTTCTGAAATGGCATATAGTTCTGCATTTTTAGTGGTTCCTAATCAATGCATTCACTTTGATTTTAAATCTATAATTTCATTTCTTTCTACCAAACTCCAATTTCCAGAATGATGAGAACAACCTTGGTGGTGCTTTCTACTTTTCAGCTCTCATGATAACAATGCAAAGTATTCCTCTAAATGTTCTATAGTTGAACACTTATCTAGGTTGGTAATTCAGTAGTCATAAAACTATCCTGAAAGTTGAAATAATTCACTAATTCTAGTCTAATACCTTTAGAGTTATATAGGATAAATAATTTAAACAGTTTCATTTGGGCCCTGCACCAGAACTATAGACTCTACAAAGGAGTAATGACAAGATAACTGATCCAAGCAGTTCTAAATCCACTTCCCCTTAAACCAGTTTTAAATCACTTTAAACTAATCAGCCAGTAACTCAAATGAATTCTAAATATTGTAAACATGAATAAGCCAACAAATTGTTAATGGAATCGTTTACCATTGACTAAATTTGCACTATAAAATAATGTATAATAAAATTTGTACAAAGGAAAGTCCTCCGATTTTATCATCTTTAGGTTCTTTGCTCTAAATTAATTGATAGTTGCAAACCTGGAGGTGAAACAAAGGAATTCAAGGTTTTTACGTAATTGGATGATTTGTCCTGAAATTTTCCTATTATTTCGGAATGTATATATTTTTTCTGTTGCTAAGAGGTTGGATCCACAAAGATTGGAGCAAGTCAACTGAATATATTTTGAGATATTTTGTAAATATCTAAGTATTTTAACCATTTAATTGACTATGTGTATGTATGTGTTTGGAATCGATTGTAATGCCAGTAATTGTGGGATATAATAATTATAAAGATGAAAAATAATGACAATAGGAGATAGTCATCTCTATTTAAGGTTGACTTAATTGAGAAAATTTCTAAGAAGATATTAATCAACCAAAAATCATTTCAAGAAAAATAAAATTAAATAAAAAAAATTTAAGATCACTTAAGTTATTACCATAAAAGTAAGTAAACTTCAGACCTTCTCTTTTAGCATAGATGTCAGGCTTGGTTCAAGTTGAATATGCTGTAATAGTTAGTATCTAGTAACAATAAAAGACACAGCAAGCAAGAAATTCATAATTTCAGTTTAATTAAGTAAAAGTTGCTAAAATCACTACTTTAATTAAGAAATCCAGATGGCTCCAGATTTCAGGCATTACAACATGCTGCCACCTTGAGAGGTGTCATCTTGGGTAGGTTTCCTCTTTTAAAATTATCACAGTTGTTCTCTAATAGAGAAAAACACCCATGGAACACAGCTAATGACTTATGGGAAATTCAGTTTCTGATAAGACATTCTATTAAGTTCCAGAGCATGGTCTTAATATTATTATCTAGTATGTGATTTAATTATTCAGAAACAATGATTTCTGATAACCCAAACCTCACAGCTTATTGACCTATTTTTTCAAGAGCATTTCAACAGTACACAGACTTGTCCTCTTGAAACAATAACAATAGTTCTACAAAGACAATGATTCATTTCCTCGTTTTGGGGAGAGAAAAGTGGGGAGGCAGGACAGGGATACGGGATTGAGATACATATTACTATGTATAAAATAGATAAGGATAAGTAACAGGGATATCCAACTACTGTGGGCGCACTGGTAGGTGGGGCTGGACACTGGCCCAGTTGGCTGTGAGCCTGTGGTATGTGCAGTAGCTGTGGGCCCATTGAAGGGCAGAGTTGGCTTCGTGTGCAATCAGCTGTGCAGCCCGGGAATTCTGCAGGCCTGCTGGTGACCAGGGATGGATTCACACGCAGTGTTTGTGCAGCTCAGGTGGGCATGGCTCAAGTGCCAGCCTGTTGGAGGGTGGGGCTGGGTCCCTGCACACCTGTCTGCTCAGCTGTGGGAGGGTATAGGGCTGCTTCTGGCCTCCCAGAGGATAAGCTGGAAGGAGGATTCCAAAGGGCTTGCCAAGGCTCATGTTATTCCAGTAGAATGAGCTCCCCCAAATGGCTACTGCCCTCAACGTTCATAGCAGCACTATTTACAATAGCCTAGACATGGAAGCAACCCTACTGCCCAACCACAGATGAATGGATAAAGAAGATGTGGTATATATGTACAATGGAATACTACTCAGCCATAAAAATGAATGGAACCGTATTTGTGACAGCATTGATGGACCTAAAGGGTATTATGCTAAGTGAAATAAGTCAGAAAGGGAAAGAAAAATACTGTACGATTTCACTTATATCTTAAGATTAAAAAAAAAAACTTAAAGCCAAATCAATAAACAAACATAAACCCACAGAAACAGTCATAGATACAGAGAACACACAGGTGGTTGCCAGAGGGGAGGGAGGCAGGGAGAGGAGAGAAATAGGTGAGGGGGATTAAGAGGTGTACACTACCAGGTGAACAATAAATGAGTCGGTGCTTTGTGACCACCTGGAGGGGTGGAGTAGGGAGGGTGGGAGGGAGATGCAAGAGGGAGGGGATATGGGGATGTATGTATACGTAGAGCTGATTCACTTTGTTATAAAGCAGAAACTAACACCATTGTAAAGCAATTATACTCCAATAAAGATGTTAAAAAATAAATAAATAAATGAGTCATGAGTAAGAAATTTACAGTGTGGGGAATATAGTCAATAACTATGTACTATCTTTGTATGGTGTCATATTATAACTAGACTTATCGTGGTGAACATTTCCAAACATGCTAGAAATATTAAATCACTATGTTGTGTAACAGGAACTAACATAGTGTTTTAGGTCAATTATATGTCAGAAATAAACACGCAAATAAACAAACTCATAGGAAAAGAGATCAGATTTGTGGTTACCAGAAGAGGGGATAGGGGAAGGGGAATTGGATGAGGGCAGTCAAAAGGTATAAACTTCCAGTTGTAAGATAAATAAGTACTAGGGATGTAATACTCGGGATGTAATGTACAACATGAAAAATATAATTAACAATGTTGTATGTTATTTATGAAAGTTGTTAAGAGAATAAATTCTGAGTTCTCATCACAAGGAAAAACATTATTTTCTATTCTTCAATTCTCTATGTGAGATGATGGACATTCACTAAACTTATTGTGATAACCATTTCATGTTGTATGTAAGTCAAATCATTATGCTGTACACTTCAAACATATACAGTGCTGTGTCAATTCTATCTCAATAAAACTGGAAGAAAAAAGGGAAAAAATTATAAGGTGGTGACAAAGACATCACTGAATACTGAATGAATACCACATATATTTATAAATATCAACATTTTTTAAAAGTATTAAAACATATTGTTACATCTTGGTTTCTCTGTTTATTTTCATATCATCAATTACACAGGTAAAGTTTCTTAGTGATATTCAAGAATTTTACTTCATACAATATTATATTATTACATTGTACTCTGTTTTAATTTTTTAACTAGACTTTAGAATTTAGCTCTGTGCACTGAATTTTATAGCACTGTATTTAATCAATGAGTTTCTATACCCTTTTAAAAGCACCTATACATTCTCAGAGTATGTGATGAATAGAACACATAACATGATTCTGTACTAATAGTTGTTTTCAATAAATAATCATGTTTTGACTATAAACTTGTGTTTTTATACTCTAAACAAATAAAACAATGCAATATAAATTACATAACATTTAAAAAAAATGCGTGTCAGGATGAAAGAAAACTGGAATTTAAATAATAAATATAACTTTCATAACATATCAAAAGGAAAAAATTCAGCAGATTTTATTAGAGTGAAATGATACAAGTTTTAAATTGGGACAGCAGGAATGAAACATGAATAGGTTAAGATGTTTCATCATCTTACAATGGTAAAAAAAATCAAATACCTTTGGAATGAAATACCAAGGAAAGCTTTCCTTGTGATTTACACCATTCTATTTTTCTTTCCCTTGTTTTCTGGGTATGATCACTGGAATCACAACGGGAATTTCAACAGATGTAAAAACAGTATCAACCTGTCAAATAATGCTTGGAGGAAACCTGCTTTGGCAATAGACCTTATAGAGAAAGTTTTGAGGTTTTCAATGAACTTAAGACCAGTCTGAACAAATAATAACATCATATGGTAGCTTTTAAATGGCTAGCAATCCCTTTAGCTTAATTAAGGGAACTAGAGCTCTACAGGATTCACATTAATTGAACTTTTCTGTTCAGTAGCAGATGTAATGTATTAAAAGAAGACCTGGAAAAGAAGACTATGTTCACAAATCCAGAGGAAGGTGTTCATGATGATGAGAGTTCTAGTCATCATATCAGGGAACACACAAAGAAAAAAGTAAAACTTAAGAGATTGTGATATCTAGCTTGAAAAGAACCATCTTCTAATATCTGAATGGCTGCCAGTGTTTTTGTGCAGTTTTGCTTCTAAAATAAGAACTTCAAAAATTGGGTGGAAGTAATAGTTGTCAGCTCACAATATATATGTGTGGTAGATTCCATTTTTGTTCCAATTCTTCATTCCACAATATATCCACACCCTTATCATGTGACTTGACAGTTTCTGTCACCAGAGGCAGAATATATTTCCCTGTCCTATATTGATTTTTATCTTGTTTGAACAATGGAATTTGGGTGACTATGACACTTAGGCAGTTGAGAGCCTAGGCCTTAAGTGGCATTGCACATTTCTGCCCTCTCCTCTTGTTATCTCACTGCTATGACAAGTTTCCCATTGATCCAAGGAGGATGTAATCTGGGGGTCCTACACCCGACCTTAGAACTTGGAGTCAAGACCAGTGGTTCTGGCTAGTCTACAAGTTGATTGACTCTGATAGCTCTTAAATTAACTTTGGTCTTACTGTGTCTAACCATTCCAAGCACACACTTTGGCCTCCTCTACATTGCCATTATTTTACATTCTAACTAGTATGGTGAGCTCTCTAGGTGTTATCACTTTAAACAATGTGCAATTGACTTTTTAAATTGCATCCTCAGGGATAGGCTCAAGATGGCAGAGGAGTAGAACGTAGAGCTCATCTTCTCCCACAAAAACAGGAAAAATACATCTACAGGTGGAACGATTCACACAGAACATCTACAGAACACCAGCAGAAGAAATCAGAGTTCCAAAAGGGCAAGAAAACCTCCATGTAACCTGGTAGAACAAAAGGAAAAAGAAAAAGAATGGAATCAAGATGGCCCCAGGGAGGGAGCTGTGAAGGAGGAAAGGTTCCCACACCCTGGGAAGTGCCCTAATCAGCGGGGAGATCAGCCTAGAGAGAGGGGGATCTTCAGAGCCTTGGAGGAGGGTGCAGCAAGGGCAGAAGATCTAAATGTACATTTCTCCAAAGAAGACATACAGATGGCCAAAAAGCACATGAAAAGATGCTCAACATCACTAATTATCAGAGAAATGCAAATCAAAACTACAATGAAGTGTCACCTCACACTGGTCAGAATAGCCATCATCAAAAAAATCTACAAACAATAAATGCTGGAGAGGGTGTGGAGAAAAGGGAAGCCTCTTACACTGTTGCTGGGAATATAAATTGGTACAGCCACTGTAAAGAATAGTATGAAGGTTCCTTAAAAAACTAAAAATAGAACTACCGTATGGTCCAGCAATCTTACTCATAGGCATATATCTGGAGAAAACCATAATTTGAAAAGATACATGCACCACTATTCTCATAGCAGCATTATTTACAATAGCCAAGATGTAGAAGCAACCCAAATGTCCATCAACAGAGGAATGGATAAAGAAGATGTGATACATATATACAATGGAATACTACACAACCATAAAAAAAGAATGAAATAATGCCATTTGCAGCAACATGGATGGACCTAGAGATTGTCATACTAAATGAAGGAAGTCAGACAGAGAAAGATAAATATCATATGATCTCATTCATATGTGGAACCTAACTAAAAAATGATATAAATGAACTTATTTACAAAACAGAAACAGACTTACATTTTGAAAACCAACTTATGGTTACCGAAGGGGAAATGTGGAGGTGAGGAATAAATTAGGAGCTTGGGATTAACATACACACACTACTATATATAACAGTGCAGAATAGAAATGTGGAGACGGAGTTTTAGGTGAAGTAGAAAAGAGCACCTTTTATTCCTTTACCAGGAAAAGGGGGCCACAGTGGGCTAATGCCCTCAAGACTGTGTGACCCACCCTGGAGGGGGTTAGTGAGGCGTCTTATAGTGTTCAAGGAGCAGGGTGTGATCAGCTCATGGACATTCTTCAGATTGGTTGGCATCAAGGTAAAGTTTCAAGCATCATCAACCTTCTGGTTTCAACCAGTCTAGGGTCTATGTGCTTGCGGTCAGCAGTTTTCATCTGGTGGGGATCTATGGGAATGTTGAGTCAGGCCTTTATCTATACCTTTCAGGGAACTGTGAGTTCGGTGGTTCTGCTATGTGACGGATTTATAGTCTAAAGTGTTACCAGTTCCCCAGCCCAACAGCTATTCTTTGTTTCTCCATCTTCACATTTCCCAATTATTAACTCTTGAGTCAGCCTTTTACTTCAAAAGACAAGGACACACGATTTCAACACCAGAACTTTGCTCTTAACCAACAAGTTCTACTGCTTCCATAGATGAGATTTGAGAATATTGTACACTCTTTTACTCTCTATTAGTCTCAAGGCATATGCCTTGCCAATTAATTACAATAAAACTGAAATCCATTACTAGGTTTAAAGGGTGAGATTGTCAGGAATGGAGTAAAACTCAAGGATGACCTTGAGGAGGGGACAAGTGTGCTTTTGTGTCCATTATTTACATTTTTCAAACTGCAAACAATGAATTATCCACTTAAAGTCATGAAATAAGTAATAATGTCATTTTTTGGTGGGGATTAACAACAACAACAAAAGCATGCACGTATTTTCAAGATAATATTTTCTTGCCAATGTTGGGATTTAGTTGGTGTCTATGTAATATGTTGACTTTAACAAGACTATCCTCATATTATTTATTTCAATGAGCTAATGGTGCGCTGTCATTTTGAGTGATTTTTTAAAAATTAATTTTATTGAAGTATAGGTGATTTACAATGTTGTGTTAATTTCTGCACAGCAAAGTGATTCAATTATACATATATATATATATTCTTTTTCATATTCTTTTCCATTATGGTTTATCACAGGATATTGAATATAGTTCCCTGTTCTCTACAGTAGAATCTTGTTGTTTACCCATTCTCTATATAATAGCTTGCCTCTGCTAATCCCAAACTTTCAGCCCATCCCTCTCCCATCCTCCCTCCTCCTTGGCAACCACAGGTCTGTTTTCTATATCAGTGAATCTGTTTCTGTTTCATAGATAAGTTTATTTGTGCCATATTTTAAGTTCCACATATAAGTGATATCATATGGTATTTGTCTCTCTTTTTCTGACTTACTTCACTTAGTATGATGATCCGTGTTGCTGCAAATGGTATTATTTCATTCTTTTTTATGGCTGAGGAGTATTCCATTGTATATATATACCACATCTTCTTTATCCATTCTTGAGCTATTTTTACAAGATAAATACATTTAATGATAATAAGTTTTATGTAAACCAATACACTAAATATTGAAAATAAATTATGTCATTTGATCTTCACAAAAATCTTATGAGGAAAACATTAATCCTTACTATAATGAGGGAATAAAGCTTAGAGAAATTAGGTAACTTATTCCAGATAATACAACATACAGGTGTCAGCCAGGTAGTATTCTAGCCAAGTATATCAACTGTTTCTTAACCAATGCTATCTCTGCCAATAATACAAACTACTGCAGTTTATAACATGAGGAAACAGCATTTGCTTGAGATCCTGCGCTAATGCTATCCATATAAGTAGTGCCCAAGAGTGGCCTTCAAAAAATATATAATATGTATTGTGTCTTTTAGCATTGTCTTGTGCAACAAAGTGGAATTGCAAAAAAATTGAAATTTCCACCAGATATTCTTATGTATCTGAAAGTGACATTCATAAAATTAGTGCATTTTTAGCTCATCAACAAATAAAATTATTTTTATTTAGAATCAGAATAAATAACACTAATAAATATGGCCTTACTATTATGTTTTGCAGTATTTGAGTGAGAAAGAAACACAAGGATTTCTTAGCTGGTAGTTTCTATCCCACAAATATCAAAAAAAGAAATATAGTCTAATGAACGAACAAAGAAAAATCTTACGGACATTGTTTGGTTAGAATCTTTCACATGTAATTGCAGGCTACTTATATGCCTGTAATTCTTTACCAGAAGAAAGAAAGAAAGAAAGAAAGAAAGAGAGAAAGGAAGGAAGGAAGGAAGAAAGAAAAAGAAAGAAAGAAAGAAAGAAAGAAAGAAAGAAAGAAAGAAAGAAAGAAAGAAAGAAAGAAAGAGAAAGAAAGAAAGAAAAAGAAAGAAAGAAAGGAAAGAAAGAAAGATAGAAAGAAAGAAAAGAAGAAAAAAGTCACAAAAGGAAAGTGTAGACTTTGATTGAATTGGCTCCCTGGGAAGCTGATCTAAGGTAGACACATATATCAGCTTCACGTGAAGGCAGTACTCAGATCAATTCTGTGGAGAGCCCCAGGAAAGGCAAGAGAGGGGAGTGAGGCAATTTACTAATCCCTAAGCAGAAGGCACAGTGATGGTTTTGTGGATATTTATAGAAAGAAGACAAGAGTTACCACATAGATCCTTGTTCCTTCATCACAAAGACCATATTTTTTGCTCAAAACTGAGATTCCAATTGGGACTTGCCCACCTGAAATCCAGGAGGTAGACAAGCATATTTTCAGTTCTTCCTGAACTCACCTACTCTATCTATCATCACTTTCAGTCTCACCCAGGACAGTTATGTCATCTGCTGAAGCATCTGTCCTCAAACCTGTCCTCTTCCTCCCACTTCCCAGGAAATCTCCATTTGTGAGTTTTCTTTTTAATTCTCTAGCTTTCCTATAATGGTTTTGGTTTTTAAAAATGCTTACTTATGGGGGAGGCGGGAGGAGAGAGCATATCAAATCCTCAGAGACTGAACTGCCCTTGAGGACAGTGGACATTTGATCTAAATCATCAAAAGTCAAAGTTGTATTTGAAAAGTCCAAAAATAACTCTATGCTCAAGCTCATCAAAAAACAGTATTAAAGCTCATTTAAAAGCAGTTTTCAAATTAAATATTTAAGAATTCAAGCTCTAAAATTATATGAAAACAACCACAAGCTTCTCCCACATGGAGAAGGGATGGGCTTGAGTTATGTCTCACAAGGGCAGATCTGAGGGCAGTTTTTTGTTTTCTTTTGGTTTTGGTTTTGGTTTTTTATTGAAGTATAATTGATGTACAATGATATGTTACAGGTGTACAGTATGGTGATTCACAATTTTAATACTTGATTCATTTACAAGTATTATAAAATATTGGCGCTATTCCTTGTGTAGTACAATATATCCTTGTAGCTTATATTATACATAGTAGCTTGTACCTCTTAATTCCCTGCCCCTATGTTGCCCTAATCCCCTTCCCTCTCCCCACTGGCAACCACTATTGTTCTCTGAATTGGTGAGTCTGCTTTTTTTTGCTATATGAAGAAGCTTGTTGTATTTTTTAGATTCCAGATATGTGATATCAGACAGTATTTGTCTTTCTCTGTCTGACTTATTTCACTCAGCATAATACCTTGCAAGACCATCCATGTTGTTGCAAATGTCAAAAAAAGAATAACATTTTGCCATTTGAGGGCAGTTCTGAGAGCCAAAGGAGATGAGAAAGTTTAGGTAGAGCGAAGGTGACCTGGGAGACTGGAGGTATTCAAACTCAGGCTGGGTGACCACCTGACATTGATCCTGTAAAAAGATGTCAGCTTTCAGAAGCAGGTTGCCTTGGATGACCTTAAGATTTATGTCATCTGTCTGTATGCAAACAGTTACATTTAAATATATTCAATTAGAAAAGTATATACGCCTTTGGAAAATTACAAAAAGAAATAAGTGTTTAGGAATGCTTGGATACATGCCTTTTTGGTCTACTAAAATCCAAGTTTTATTTACCAATCAGACCTCCCCTGGCCTTTCATCATAACTTATAGAATCACACAACAAATATTCATTCATGGAGGACATGAAGACAGCCAGCATGAGTGAGGTGTTAGCTCTGCAGGCTGGTGACCAACAAAATATGAGACCCTGACCCGAGATGGCAAATTCAACAGGAAGGATGGAGCTTCATGCCCTGAAGTGTGACTTGTAATGAACATATAATCAGCCACTTAGTTACAATAGGGAGAAGTGCATGAGCACCAAAGACCCAGATCCTAAGAATGGGGAGCCTTAGAAATCTTTGAAAATATTATGAAGGCTGTAGTTAACATGGATTCGGAAATCTGAATGCAATATTTTGAAATAAGGCTAAAGCAACTAGGGGTCCAGGCTTGGTGAAAGCATCAGGTGCCCATAGAGTCACCAAAAGCCTGGAACAAAAAGGGATAAATAACAAGTTGTGGCTTCAGATGCTGAAGGTTTATATTCCCTGCGTTGTGTTGGGGCTCAGTGGCTTTGATGTAGGCAGGAAGAAGCAAAGCCCTGCCCAGATCGACCATGACTTCTGAAAGTTTCTTATTTAAACACACCCTCAAGTGTATACTCCCTCTCCCACACTGTACTTTGGACTACTTTTCCTCTCTCTGTTGCAGCCAAATAAATACTATAGTAAAAGTCCATATAATCATTCCCAAACTTATCAAGAAGAAAGAAACCTATTTCCTTTTTACAGTGTTTTCTAAGCACTTGCAGTCAATGAGGGGGAAATTTCAAAAACAGCATCACTATTTATTTATGGCATTTTGTTATTGAGTTGTTAAGAGTTCTGCTTGCTTTTCCCTCAACACTCTCCTTGTTTGTCAATTTGTTCTTGGTCTTCTGCAGCTAAACTTTAATTCTTTAGCCATAGAGTGCCTGGTGAATTTTTTTCCTCTGCTAGCCTATTATCTGTATACATGATGGCTTTAAATGCAAAGACCTGGACCAGGGAGACAGATGCCCTCTCCATATCTAGCAATTTGAACTTCAAGGAAAACCTCTGATTGGTACACATGATCATTCACAAAAGGACCCCTACCTTCCATGATTGCCCAAAATGAAGGAAACTGAACTTGAACATCGCCTTTATAAGGTACATTCATGTAACTATCAAATCATGTGAAAATTACTTAACTAGATGCAGGTCAATCTCAAAAAGATTAAAAAAAAAACACTGTGTGTCCAAATCAGTTCTCAGGACTTAACCTTCATGCTGCCTGCAAGATAAGTGCTGACCCACATACACCTGACGAGAACCACTGCCTAAAAATGAAGGTAAATTAAACACAAAAGAAAACACACACACGCACACATTTCTCTAAAAGTAAGCTTTCAACATAATCTTATTTTCTGGCGTATTCCCTCATGGTTTTTCAGAGAACATTTTAGAACATCTTCCCCAGACTTACTAATGACCTGTTAATGAACTGACACAGACTGTACTTACATAAATTATGGAGTTGCTGAACCTAGCGTTTAAAGTTTGGTACATTTCAAGGATATAAAATCAATCATCCTGATATTAAGAACTGTCACTTATATGCCCTTCACATCTGTGCTACTTCTTGGTCCCTCCATCTTGATGAGTGTCATAGGTGACTTTGGAAGCCTGGACATTCCCATACCCGATTAAACTATTTTCTCTGTGCACTTTTCTAAATTCAGTTTTCTCTAGGGCAGTTATTTTTGGTTAAAAATGCCCATGTGTGCAGATCACTGTGGTCAGTGAAAACCAAGAAGTAAGGAAAAAGAGGCACTGCTCCTGAATAGGCTATAGCTTCTGAAAATGAAGATGGTAGCGCCACTTGTCTGACAACCTAGAAAGACAGCCAAAGGCATTGCAGAACTTGTTAAAACCTGACTTGGCCATTTTAATCCTTCAGTTCCTCACAGACTCTAACTTTGGATTCTCTCTCTCTTTCTCTCTCTCTCTCTCTCTGTCTCTCCCTCTATCTCTGTCTCTCTGTCTCTCTTTCTCTCTCTCTCTCTGTCTCTCTCACTGCCCTTTCAGAATTGCATGTGAATAATTGTACTAATTAATTTTTTGACTGGGCAATCAAAGCAGGGCTGATGAACTGAGATTAGAAAACAAAATTAAAGTGAGACAATGAAACCTGCAAAGAAATTGTAAAAAGGAATGCATTTTATAGTTTCTGATTCCTCACCAATTAGCAGTAGAGCCACTTTCAGTACCATCCCTCCACATCCAACCTATTTTCATCCATCTCTCTAACCTTACCCCCATCCCCTTCTTTAAAACCAGGCTTCACTATTGCTCCTAAAGTTATATTCACTAGTCACCTCTATGCATCCTTTATCTTCTTTACAACGCCTTGAACTAAAAAAACTGTTCAGGAATTTTATATGAAACTTAGCAAATTGAGTAACAGCCCGTTTGCCTATGAAAGTAAAGAAAGATGTTGGTGCCAGGAGAATACAAGGCTTCCATCCCAGGAGCGTGCTGGGCAAGATGTCATGTGACACATGTTACACATACACAAAAGCCAGCGAAAGTGCACAGTCATGGGTTTTCCAGGTCTTGCTATCCTGATTTTCTCCTGGTATACAATCACATTGACAAACAGAAGCAGTAAATGATGAGGGAAGGTCAGGTTTTATGTGAAGGAGGGCAGTCAAATTAAGAACCAGCTGGCTGGTGGAAAGCAGACAAAGGCGATGTTGCTTAATTATTAAAGTGCTAATTCTAGTACTATAATACTGTTTCAAATCCTTGTTCTGCCATTTACTAGCTGCATGACCTTGGGCAAATCACTTATAACTTTATGCCTCAGTTTCCTAGTCTGAGAAATGGGATTAATAGGGCCAACTTTATCCTTGTGTTATGAAGATTAAATGATAAAAAAGTGTTTAAAACTTTAACACATAGTTAGGTCTATATCAGTGTTTATTATTTTAACATATGAAGCTAACAAACATGCAAATATATTTGAAAGTTCTCAGTGTATCATTTTATTTCAGCTCAGTAAAATAGCTATGCTCTTAATAAAGGCCCTGAGCACATTAAACAATGGTTAGCATCCTTTGTTTAATATAGTAGGATGGATATAATTATTTTAGAACCATTTTAGAAGTAGTTTCTCAAAAGAGAAGCGTAAACAAGGAATACTATTTTTCATTCAGAAGATATACTGATTTCCTTTGGGGGGAAAATAACTTATAAAGCATAGCTTATTTCCTAATGTTGCAATAATAAGCAGTGCTACATATGAAGATATAAATGAGAGAGGGGTGGAAATATCATTACTGCCGAACTGATAATGCACTGAAAAATGTGCTTATATTTTTATAGGATATATTGGAGTAGCTATAAGGAATAATGATCCTTTATAGGGTGAGGGTACATTGTGAACTTTATTTTTGCAGACTTCAAGAACTTATTTGCAATCAATTAAAAATGTATTTGACATCAGCTATGAACTAGATGCTATGTGGAGTGCCAGGGATACAAAGATAAATAATATATATTGATACAGTCTGTATTTAAGGAACTGTCAAGCTGGTAGGGAGGAAAGACCAAGAAATTGTGATACAATGTAATAATTACGAAAATAGGTTTATACTAAGCACTGCTGTAACACAAAGGAAAGAGTAAGCAATTCTTCCGTAGAAGCTGGCAAACTTTGATAAAAGATATACTGTATCGAATAGTGTCCCCCTCAATTCATTTCTACCTGGAACCTGTTGAATGTCATCTTACTTGAAAACAGGGTCTCTACAGATGCAATTAAGATGCAAGTTAAAGTCATATTGGATTAGAGTGAGCTCTAAACTTAATCACTGGTGTCCTTATAACGAGACACATGGAGACACAGAAGCACAGATGCACACAGAGGGGAGACGTCATGTGAAGACAGAGGCAGAGATTGGAGTTACGCTGCTACAAGCCAAGGAATGTGAGAAGTGCCCAGAAACTGGAAGAAACAAGGAAGGACTCTCCCCTAGAACCCGTGGAGGGAGAGTGACCCCTGCTGATACCTTGATTTTAGACTTCCAGCCTCTGGAACTGTGAGACAAATAAATTTCTGTTTTTTAAAGTGACCCAGTTTGTGGTAATTTGTTATGGCATCTGCAGGAAACGAATGCAGATAGGCTTGACAGAGTAGAAAGGATTTGAGCTGTTTGGGGTACTTTATATAGAATTTTTTTCATATGAATGAAGGGAGAAAGATCATTGCAAGAAAGGAAATAGGATGTGCAAAGCTTGCAGGTGAAAGTAATGTGGACTGTTTAAGGAACCGTAGTGTCTTGACAGAGGTAAGACCCAGAGTTCCTAGGCGTGGGGTTCATAGAGGTATTTGCTTCACACTTGTCTCTTTACAAGGAGCCTCACTGCACTGAGACTTGCCTCAAGGTGCACATGAAAGACCCATCAAGGGTGAGAGCTACCTCCTTTATCTTCTAATTGTTCACACAACTTTTGATTCACCCATATTAACCATATCGATTCCCTAACAGTGTTTTGTTTTTCCTTTTTGCATGAAATTCCTCTAAGTCTATAATACCTTGGATCCCCACTCAGCTCTTGAATGATTTTAGGACCTCCTTTCAAGATATCCTTATCCAGATACTGCCTTCCCCACTAGATTCTGAGCTAGTACACACATATTCACACGTGTAATTAAGAAGTATGTCCCATATCCTCGTTCTACAGAAATCATACCGGCAAGACGAGTTCATCCTAGAGGTATATTAGGCAGGTAAAAAAGAGAGCTGTATGACATATGATGAGGGCCTTCTATTTCAAGACATCAAGAGTTAATCATTTTCATCCAGGAAGTGGTTTAAACCAAGCTAAATAACATTAAATTCTGTGATCTAGAAAGCCATCCTTCAGAAGGAATAGAATTCCTCTAGGGGCTGAAGGAAAGGAAGTGAATGTCAATTTCATCTTCCCACTTTTGGTCCCCATAGTTTCCACAGGTTTGTTGTTTGTTTGTTTTTACTATTATTTACATACTTATCAGTACATTTTCTCTCTTTGACTCTGAAGAAATGAGTCAAAGAAGAAATGGATTGTGAAAAACTTTATTTGATGACCAATTACATCTTGTCATTTAATCACCTAGGCTGCCAACAGTAAAATTAATTAATAATTACTTTTCAGATTTTGCTCATATCAATTCGTTTACTATCATTATAGGTGAATGGAACATAAGTTCATTTTTTTTTCAAGAATATTCTTACTATCTGGGCCAGTGCTCTATATTTCCTGATGTATTTGGCAATAAGGAAACTCTAGGTGTCAATAAAGGGTTATGGTGGGATAAAAAGACAGAAGAACCATATCAAAGAATTCAAGTTGATCAAGTTAAAAAAAAAACAACTAATTTCTTATATTTTGTTGCTTGTTTATATTGCTAAGGACAGAGGACCAGGGAGAGAGACCTTAACAATTCGTCTCGCTTAGACAGTGCTGTGACCTCTCCCTCCATCTTCTCCAAACCTTCCTTGAAAAGGCCACCCACAGCAGACCTTTGTTAGAGGCACACTGGGGAACGATGCACAGGTTAGAGATCACACGTGGGAGAATGCAGAGAAGGAAAAACTAACAACTGCAGGAAAGAACACAGTACTGAGAACACAGTGGAAGGAGGAACTTGAATGAACGGTGAACACAAGCACATCTAGAAATGTTTAGGCATCTTGGGAAGGACACCAGATTGAAAGTAGGATGGTGAATGAGTCTTTTTAATTAAAAATTAAAGTTTGGGATGATTCCAAAAAGACAAAGAACTCACAGGTGCTGGAGCTATATATGGATAATTTTATAATGCAGAAGTATGTAAAAAAATATTAGGAATTTCAGAAAACTATCATCTTTCAGAGAGAAACACATTAAAACTTTTCATCTTCTAAATTTTTATATTTCCACAATTTTATGCAGTAAGCCGTAATTTTATAATGAAAAAATGTAAAAGAGGTCTGTTACAACTTCAGGATTCCGCTTGAATTGGACTGTGATACTATTCAATTATAATTATCCCTATGTTTTGCAATGCAACAAAACATCTTCATTTATATAAGTTCATTAAGAGAAAAAAACAAAAAAATTAATGCACGTATGTCTTAGCATTTAAGTGATCCCCAGACATTCCTGGCTTTAGCAAGCCAATCTGAAAAGTTCCATAGCCTCCCTCTCTCTCTGGATATCTAGTTCCTCAGTTTGAAGAGGAAATGAAATAAACATGAAAACCCTGTGAATATCCCTGCCAAGGCCAGCTCCCTGGAGAAGATAAGCTAACAATATCTACCTGAATTATTCTATTTTTCTGTTGTTTCTCAGGTATCTTGACATTTAAAATACCTAAATATCTGTGATCAAGAGTTGTGATATTCACATCATCTGAGAAGAGGAAGGACAAGAGATAATGGGGAAAGGACAAGTGTGGAGACAGAAACTGAAAACCGGAAAATAATACAAATGATAAAAGAAGGCATATGAGAAATCTATTCAGAAACTAAGCCCATTAAAAGAGGTTAGTGGGGGGCAGAGATAAGTGTGTTTGAGGGTAGTGTTATTATTGTGTAGTTTTTACTGAGCTAAATGTTATTTTACAATCCAACCTTGTTCTTATTTTCTAAAAACCTGCAGGGAGGTCTATTTGCCGCTAATTGTCACAGAAGTCAGTTGAAACTTCAGGCACCGTCTCACCATCTAGCTGCAAAAATAATCCCGAGCATCTCTGTAGCCATCCTTGAGGGATATCCAGGAGAACTTAGAGCCTCCTGGCTCTGCCCAGGAGTTAGAATGAATCCTGATGACTTCCTGGACACAGAACTATGCTTGTTCTTTCTCACAACTCCAGAAACTGCCCTCCCACATCTTTATAACCTGCCTGCCTCTGTCTGAGGAGATTTCCCACACCTAACCTCATTCCTGCTGGATCTTTTGTACTCAACATTCCATCCAGATCTGTCCAGACTCTGGAATTTTGTTCTAAACCACAGTCTCCATGTTCATTCCTGCCCTGCTGCTGAATAAGTCTTAGTAAGATCTGGAGGAAGAAACAAATATTTGCATTCCTTTGGAAAGTCGACATAGTCTATATGGGGAAACCAAGGGAGAATACAGAAATAAGAAAACTAAACTAAAATAAAATAATATAAAGAGATATAAAGGAAAATTTCCAATTGTGTTTTGGCAGCAAGAATTTTGGCGATCTCTTTTTCTTAAAAGAATCTCATTGTTTCTTTTTTAAAGTATTATATTTTAAATCTAAAATGCATTCCAAATAACTGTGTCCTCCTTGTCCTAAAATTTTGCAAAAAGTCCTCAAGAAACAAATGTAACCTAGTCCTAGGTTAAGGACAGATTTATTCATTTCTTTTTATTTGCTTTAGGGTTGACTGTATGAAGCCCAAAATGTTAAGGGAAAAAAAAAATCAAATATTCAGGAATTTTAATCCACATTATCCAGAAAATTATTTAATTATTTATTTTAAGTAAGATTAGTCAAATCCACTAACAAATAGGAACTCCATATCCAAGACCATCATGGTAAGAACTATCTAAGCTTTTTAAAGAATTAAAATTCTTCATTGTTCTGTATTCCATTTCTATTTCCCCATTGGTGGTGAAACTCAGAAAATGCAAAGAGCCTGTGTGCATGTGTTTTGGGAACAACAGCCAAAGCATCATGGGATGAGGGGATTGTATATCATTCAGCAGTTCTCTTAGGTTACCAAGAATCCCAAATGACAATGTAGTGGTTGGGAGGCTAAGAGTTGAGGCCCATAAGCTAAGTCTCTTACTTGTTCTAGGAACGAGGGGTTACCATAGAATAATCTAAGTCCACATAACTCTGGGTCTCATATAATGCTAGAAAAGACCCAAACCATTTCCCTCAACACACACGCCATGGAAGAATCCTTATTATTAGCAACTCTGGACAGTATTCTATCTAGACCCTTAACGAATATTTTAGAGTCACGTAAGATGCCCCAACTTAAATCTGTCTTTGTTCTTATCTCTTTCTCAAGAGCTCCCTCTCCATTTCTTCCCTAACTTCAACTCTGTAAAAACTAACTTCATCAGTAAAGAGATAGGAAAGACTGAACTGCAATTTTTATGTTTGCGTATTAGATTCTAGTTATCTTTATTTCACAAATGATGTGTGTGTGTGTGTGTGTGTGTGTGTGTAGATATGACTATTGTGCCATTCACTGAGGATTAATTGGCACTAAAAATTGACATTTTATTTATGTTCCCCCATTTAAAAAATACTGGGAAACAAAGAAGTTCTTTTTAAAAATGTATCTCTCCTACCAAGGAACCAGATTTCAGATTTTATTCTTTTTTTTTTTTACTATTCCGGTATTACCACATAGTTTTCATCTTTCCAACATTTTTTTTAAATGGGTGTGATCTAAGAATAATACAAACTGTCTGAAGCTTAAAAATCACATTATCCTGAACACTGCAGAATGATTGCTAGCAAATATTTGCCAGTATGTTGTTACATAATTTGACATACAAGTTAGATGTCGTGTAATGCATATATCAGAACAGCACCCTATGTTCACAGATTTTGAAAATATAATTTCTAACTTCAACAGAATAGAAACAAGATACCTATTTTCAGAGTGTAAATTCATTCTGGAACACTGACAGAGTGATTGATATTAAAATGAGCCCTGTATTCCAAAGTGACGGCCTAGGCTAACATGAAACTTTCAAAGTCAGGACAAATCACTAGGAGATAGTGCCAATGTTTTTCTTCTTTTCTTTTCATTATTTCTTCCAATATGTTCTGCATGGTATTTTCTAAACCAACTCTAAACTAATTCTAAACCAAATCAGCCTGACACCAAAGCACATGATTTTTATGCTATTATTTTCATACTGATCTTAGTAAATGTTATAACTCAACAATTAATATATACGTATAAGCTTTCTTATTAGGCCCTGAATTATACAGACAAAAAAGAAAACCCAGCCATCAGAGAGCTTAACAAACTGTTTTCATCAATTCAGCATACTTACTGTATGTTTTTAAATTTTTAAATGTGTTTATTTTTAAATTTCCAAACATGAATAGCCCTTATTTACCATTATTCTGAAACTGGTAATTCACATATTACCCCCCATAGAAATTAACATTGATACAACCATTCCAACACATTTTGAATTTGGATACCTTTATTAACATGAAAAATACGTGGAGCCCCACATCACAAATGAGCGCAATTTCTCATTTATTCAGCATATATCTTCAAAAAATATTCAGAGCTCTTTTCCCAGGATTATTATTGCTAGGCAAATGTCTTCCATCACTATGCTCTGGGCTGTGCTAATAATTATTTGTGAGCTCTCTGTAACAAACTGATATCATTAATTAAAAATTTTTTTAAATGTAATTTTCAGGTAAGATGACCACATGTTTATGGATATTTGGATGTTTCACTCCATTTACCCTAGCACATTTAATAAATTAATATATATTAATGTATATCTTAATATGTATATAAATATTTTAAAATTTAAATGCACATATATAAATAAATATCATTGTGTATTAATATATACACCTAAACTATACACATATTTAAAAACTTGAATTGTCATCAAAATCTACACATAAAAACCTACCAAGTAGCAAACTCTGGAAGCATCTGTGCTAATAGACATCATAATAGCATTGGATTAATAGAAAAACAATCATAAACTCTGGGCACCTTCCAATTTTCCTTATCCCTCTCTAGAGCAAAATCCACAAATATTCATAACCTAGATCTGTGACCCACTGTGAAGTACCTTGGAAAGAATGAAAAATAATATTTTATTAAATCCAAGTCCACTTCCAAAGCATGATAAATCAACTCTAAACAGATATTTCCTTCAGTGAGAATGATTAGACTATGGAAAATTTCTTAACACAAGGAAAGACCACAGAATCCATGAATTATTCTAATTATATCCTTAAAAGGGTATTTGCACGAGGATTGAGAAGAAAACATTAGAAAATATCTCTGATTTGTGCCCTCAAAGAGAACCAAGAGGACATAGCTTACATAAAATTATTTCCAGTAGACCTGAGAAAGGTAAAATCATTGGAAAGAACAAAATTTAGAGACACAGAAGCCACAAAAATGAATTTTTTAGACGTTGGAAAAGCTAAATTCTATAGATTATCCAAATGATTTAGTAAAGGACAAATTTGAAAATTTTACGCAATTCATGAAATGACAAAGATTTCAAAATATCAAGGAAGAATATAACTTACATGGAGGCCAGATGTTAGGGTTCAGTGCAGTAGATACTAAGTGTTCCTTATAAGAAGTTTCAAAATAATAAATGCTCACTGAGTCTTAACAAAACTAATAAAAGTGATGCCCGTCCAGTCATTTTAAGCCAGAAGTGTAAGATGCTTATACATAAAGGATTACTCACTAGCCTGCTGAAGAAGAGAAATGAAGTTAAATCTTAACTTTGTCCATGGTAGATTACAAAGGAATTACAAAGGATTACAAGCTGCGGAGATTTGAAGGAAAAAATGTGATATATCTTAAGAGTTAAAACTCAAACTTCAGTTATTACAGAAAGGTAAACAAACAAGCAAAACCTTATAAATGCAAGTGCTCAAAAATAAACCAAATAATGCAATTCTTGAATACCATTCTTGTGTTAAATAAGAGAGTAACAACCAAAAGGGTATTAAAAGAAATAATTATAAATGTTTTAAATAGCCAAAAATCAAAGACATATAAAATTACTTTCAATAATTGGTTCAGACTTTTAAATTCCTTTATTAAAAGGGCCAATTCAATTAGACAATTTTTTAAAAGAGAGAGAGAGAGGAAAAGGTCAGTGGCAATCTACTTCTAAAAAATATATATTTAAATATTTGCAATGGTAGTGAGCAAGTGGAAAAAGGAGTAAACTACTTCTGCAGGCTAAGAATAACAAGAAAGCTTCCAGTTCAGACACAACAATTATTTTTCTCTTCTCCCTGGTAAAATTCCACTAAAATTACATTAAATGATTGAATTTAATTTTTTTACCAAAAAGATCTAAAAAAGATGAGCCATGAGTTGCACAAGATATTTCAATAAATTTATAGCAGAACAAAAGATAATAAAATCTTTCTAAAATGAAATGGAAATGAAGCAGTAGTCTGACAAGAACCAATATTCCTTACAGAATATCTGGAGGTTTGGGCAAGCCAAAGGGTGGATAGGAGTGAGAAGCTGGGGTATGCGTTAATTCAAAGCAGTATGTTTAATCACTGTGCTAGTGGTCTCCCCACGCTAACCTACAACTTCTCTGCTCACCTCTTCCTGGATTTCTAAGTACATTTTATTCTAGGTAAAACCAGAAGATTATTTTTCAAAAAAGCAAAAGCATCTAAACTGAAGAGAATTTGAAAGTTTAGATGTATGAAAAATATCACCAAGAGGTAGATATTCAATCAAATTTCACTCATATAAAAAGTATTATATATATATAAAATATTATATATATAAAAATATAAAGAAACATACCTCTCAGTTACTACTAATAAATAATGTTCTTCAAAGAAGTTTTCAAGTCAACACAAGGTTAAAACATAATTAAAAATTCCAAATCAAAGGAACCAGAGTTCCTTTGGATGGTTGGATGGCGGTGGTTAGGATGGTTGGTAACCACTGAAACCTCTGAATGATATACCTAATTATAAGTAATGTTGTCATAAGTCAGGGCAGGGTAAGGGTGGGACCCCCAAATCTTAGTGGCTTAATACATATAAGTTTGTTTCTGGCTCACAAACAGATGAATGCAGGTGATTGGTGAGTGACCTTCTGTCTTGTGACTTCATCTAGTAGGAGCTCAGAATTTTCTGTTGGATCTTCTGTAATCTGTTGGATGATAGGAAAAGATCAAGACTGGTGAATCACATGAAGCTTTTATTGGCCATACCTGAAATGCATCTGTCATATCCATATCCATTCTATTTGTCATAACTCTCATTATTACACCTAACTTGGAAATGAAACCTACTTCTGTGCACAGCAAGTAAGCAAAAAAAGGTTTGTTAAAAAAGAGTCCAGTTTCTGCCACAGTTACAAAAAAACAAAATTGAAAATATCTTTAGTAATTATTGATTTTTAGGATTAGTAATAATACAAAGTAAAAAGCTGGGCATAAAACTGCAGTGTAAACCAGCATATATTACTGATTAAAATTAATTATTATCATTTCCTTACATTATTTAAGGAGAGATCTTAACATTAATACCTTTCTATTTTCAACATTAATCTTAGAAAGAAATAAATTTAAATAACCAAAAGCAGAATTTTAAAAGCAAGTATACTTTCCAAGACATGATAAAAAAAATCTATGCAAAACAGTACAAGTGAGAGACAAGAACAATACAATATAAACTAACATTAAGAAAACAACACCTCAGAATGCTAAAACCTGAGAATTCAGGAAGTAGTTCAAGATGGTAGCATAAGGAGAGCCTGAAGTAACCTCCTCCCACAGACACAACAAATGCACAACTACATTTGGATCAATTCCCTCTCAAAGGAACCTGAGAACTAGCCAAACACCCTTTCCACAATGAAGGATGAAAGGGACAACGTTGACAGGGGTAGGAGGAGCTGAGACACATTCTCACCAAAATCCCATGCCCCAGCATAGTGGGCACATGATAGGGAGGGATCTTATCAGATGGGCACTTCTCCCAGAGGAGCAAAGGGATGGGTGTCCCACATCAGGCATCCCGATCCCTGGGATCTACACCAAAGAGATGAGCCCTAAACCTTCTGGCTTAGAAAACCAATGAGGTCGATGTTCAAGAGTCCCAAAGTATTGTAGGAAATTAAGACTCCCCTCCAAAGGACTGGCATATGGTTTTACTTGCTCTGAGACCCAGCAAAATAACAGTACTTTGAAAAGTTTCAAGACTATATGTAAAGGAGAGACATTTGCAAATCTAAAATCATCTGCTGGAGGGGCAGGGGATACTGGAGATGCTCCCCCAAGATGGAGGCACTGGCAGACACCCTAGCTACATTCCCCACCTAACTCATTAGCACAGGCAGGTGAGTTCCGATGGCGCCAAGGGATCATGGCACTGGCCTGTGCACTGCTAAAGCCAGAGAGCTCTGGTGGTTGTAGCACTCCCTGCTTCCTTGTTGGGACAGGCACAAAAGGCTGCAGGATTCTCCTGTTCCCTAGCTAAAGTCTGCGAGTGTGGGCAGCTGCAACACTCCCCCTCCCCCTGGCAAGCCAGACAGAAGACTGAAACACATCCCCAATCTTCCTGTGAAAAAGGATTATTTGCTTTGCCTGGAGCTTCACCCTGAGGGGTAAGCTTCAGGTTTCCTACACATCTACAGGATAAGGAGGCCCTCCTGGGGGATGTAAGCAGGGAGACACCATCCTTGTGTCTAAGACAAGGGCTAAGAAACAGAGGCCAGAGCCCTGATCAAATCATGCTAGGCTACTTTTCCTTTGTACCTTTATATCATTTTTGTCATATAAATTAATAATCATCCTTAGTGGAACAATTTTCTCTCCTAATCTGAGTGTAATAGCAATAGGATACAAAGAGTCCATGGTCAGGTAGACTTAGTTCCTTATCCATGATGTCCTCAGGCATTTATATCCTACTGTTATGGACTGAATATTTGTGTCCCCTCAAAATTCATATATTGAAACCAAACCAGCCCCCACTCTCTCTCACACTACCCCACCATATGATGGTGTTAGGAAGTAGAGCCTTTGAAAGGTAATTAGGATTAGATGAGGTTATGAGGGTGGAGTCCTCATGAGTGGGATTAGTGTCCTTATAAGAGTCACTGGAGAGCATTTGTTTTTTTTTTTTTTTGGTCTCTGCCACGCAGCAGGTTCTGCCTGGAATATGAAGGACCTCAAAGACTGTTACACAAATGAATAAGTCTCCAAATTAAGTCATAGAGAAATAGCCCTTAAGACCATGATTCTTATTTTGAAACATCCTTTTCTTTGGCTCTATAATTCTTAGCATTCATTCAGATTACAAAGACTGACTCAATAATTTTAGTCAGTTTCTTTGTTCCACATAATAATAGCTGACTGGAAGGTCCTCTTCTTTGAAAAAAAGAATCTCCTCTGGGCAGCTAAGAAACAATACTTGAAGGATAATGTTTGATCATGAAACAGTAAGGTTGAAGTTAAAGCCAATAATTCCATGACACCAATATTTAAATGTAGAGTGTAAATTGTCAGACCCATTTCATTTCATCCTTTTCAATAGGAGTGAGCAGGCAGGTGTTAGAGTATTGAAGCAGAGCTGCAGGGTTTTAAAGGGCACAAAATAACCAGTTGAAATAACAAAAGAAAGCCAATTGACTGGGTGCTGTGACTATAAACAGATGATGAGGGTTATTTTTGTTTAATGAATTTGATTCACGTGGTTACGAAAATATAGAATCTCAGAAGTATCTCTAGGCACTAACATAGCTCTCTCTTAGCTGATATCCTGTCTCTTCTATAAGTGGTCAATGAGTTTACATTCAAACACCTCCACTGATGAGGTCACATTATCTCTAGAAACACTGCATTCTCTTTTTGGTCAATTTTAATTACAATAAAATTCTTTAAAATTTGTAACTAAATTTTATCATCCCATAAGATTCAAACATTCATCTGATCTTTATCCCTTTGAATCACAAAAAGCAAAGCTAATGACTCTCTTGGACAATAGCTCCCAAATATAATTCCCAAAACAATTCTCCACGGTAATCATTATTCTTATTTTGTACTTAAGTACACTAAGCCTTATAGAAATTTAAAAATTTACCAAGTCTATACATCTAGGGATTGTCATGCAGATGCTGGGGCCTAGAACTATCAGAATTGTTAGCTGAGTGCATTCTAACTGATTCAAAAGGTAAGAAAAGTGAACTGCTTTGACTTTTCCTTACTCATTCTATCTTGGTTATAGTAAGAATGTGTATTATTTGCCAGGCACTGTGGCAGTGCTGGGAACTCCCATAGAGACTCTAATACAGAGATAGAGAAGGAGAAATACAATTGCACAGTTAAACATATAAACTGTTGGGAGAGAAATTTTAAAAAATAAGGGGTTCAGGAGGGCCTATAACATGATTAGGTGATCAATCTGGGGACTCAGAATCTAATCAGGGGGTAATCTTTTTTAAGGAACCATGAGTTCTAGTGTTTGAAAATAAGAGGTAAAGGCAGAGTGGTTCAAACTGGGTGAAAACACAAGACTCACAAGCATTGCTAAAAAAACATTGGTATTTAGAGCTAGAATCCACTGAATTATTTGAATGGGGTCGGTCTTTAGAACAAGCATCTATTGAATTATTTGAGTGGGGTGCGGTGACACGATCATGCTTACATATCCAATGTATCACTGTTGTTGGCAGATGATTTTAATGTGTTTTTCTGTTTTATTTTACTTTGTTCAGTTTGTGCTGTGGGAGTGGTGCTGAATTATGTGTATATTAACAAGCTCTACAGGTAATTCTGATTCCTGCTAACACTTGAGACCCACTGAAGGAGACTTTTATTTAGCGCATTTGGTTCTCAGTCGTGGCTGCACGTTAGAATCATGAGGGAGCTTGCTGAACTCACTTTCAAAAACTATCACTAAACCTATTTAATTGGTCTGGAGTGGAACCTGAGCATCAGTACATTTAAAAACTGATTTTAAAGTGTAGACAGCTTTGAAAACCACTGGATTAGCCCATTAAGGAATTGACTCTAATTGACCCAGGGAGAAGGATTTCCTAGCCTGGGAAGACAAAGAGGTGATAGATTATGGGAAGTGCATCCAGTTCCCACTCAAGTTCTTGGCCCATGGCTGGATCTCAGAAGAAGGGATTGATGCCTGGACATTCACTGAGAGTACTACAACCTTGGTAGTAGATGAGAACATTCCTGATGGCCAATGCTGTAGGAGAACTGGGTCTTCTGAGATTTTCTGCATTGATGTACTGGGACCTCTGCAGCACATGGAGATTAGAGAGGGGGTGATATCCAACAGTTGCAGAAACAGCAAATGTGGGTCTACCACAGGTATGGACTAAGGACTAGGCCCTTTGCCCATTCTGACACTGTACACCTTGGGATGCTCATGCAGTCTCATTAGGGCAAGGGAAGCGCCAATTCGCTGGAATTAGATAGCCCATAAGCCAAGAGGCTAGTTCTCTAGTTTCTAAAATCAGGGTCCAGAAAATCAATTCTATGGCTTAATAGGCACAGTGTGCAAACTTACAGAGAATGAGAACAAGTCTAAATGGTTGATTAAGAAGCTATAGAGAACAGACTTGTGTTTGCCGAGGGGGAGGAGGGGTGGAGGAGGGAAAGATTGGGAGTTTGGGATTAGCAGATGCAAACTATTATATATAGGATGGATAAACAAGGGCCAACTGTCTAGCACAGGGAACTATATTCAATATACTGTGATAAACCAAAATGGAAAAGAATATGAAAAAGAATATATATATATATATATATATATATATATATATATATATATAACTGAGTCAATTTGCTGTACAGCAGAAATTAAACACAACATTGTAAACCAACTATACTTCAATAAAAATTAAAAAAAAAAGTTATCTCGAATATGCTGCAATATAACTAGTTGCTAAATTGCAGTATTTTAAAGTTAATATTTAAGCATTTTTGGTTTATTTATGAAAATCATGTATAAATTTATTTGACCAGCACTTCAGAAACAAACAATCAAAAACATTTTAATCATCATAGCCTACAAAAAAATAAGAACAAGACAACCGTGATATTCATATTTTATTTAGTGCTTATTTTCCTTCAGGCAATGGTCTAAATGCTTTGAAGCTATTATCTCATAACAATCCTGCTATTATGATCTTATTTTAAAAATGAATATTCCTAAGGAAATGATAAAATAAATAACTTGCCTAAGATGCCTGAATTAATAAGGCATAGAGACAGGATTTTAATCCAGGCAGTAAAACAACTAAGTTATCACTACGGGGTCATATAATATTCTAGATAGATAGATAGAGATATGTGTGTGAGATGCTTATTAATTTGATCATGAAAGAAAGTAGAAATATAAAATCATGATTCAAAATACATATATTTATTATGAAAATAATACTCATTTTAACTTAAGTAAAATTATGTTACCAGACCTAATTCAAAAGTTGATATTTAGTGAACAAATAATATATTTTAAAGGAGTATATGCACAGGCTTTAGCATGGGCAAAATGAATATATCTGAAGCTAACCCAGCTAAAATGTATAATATAACTAAATATTAATTAAAAGACAAGGATATATTAAGAGATTCCAATATTTATTTTATAGGATTTTGTAAAGAAGAATATGGAGGTAATGGAGGAGAAAAAATATCTGAGCAGCTAATTATTGAGAAATTTCCAGAACTGAAAAAAATTGAAATCTGAGAAATAAGCAACATATATATTAAAAATACCCATCTTAGTAAAACTACTGAAGTTGATGAATAAAGACAAAGTTAATTCTTTCAGAGAAAAGAAACAAGATTCTTTCCAAGCTGTAGCAGTAAGGTCAACATATACACACTACTATACATAAAATAGATAATCAACAAGGACCTACTGTATAGCACAGAGAACTCTGCTCAGTACTCTGTAATAACCTATATTGGAAAAGAATCTGAAAAACAATGGATATATGTATATGTATAGCTGAATCACTTTGCTGCACACCTGAAACTAACCCAACCTTGTAAATCAACTAAACTCCAAAATAAAATAAAAATTAAATTAAAAACATACAATAAGGTCAATGATACATTTTCACTAGCAGCAATAGAAGCCTGAAGGTATTAGAGCGATACCTTAAAAAGCTAAGGGAACCATATACTCAACCACATTATCATGCAAAAATAAATACAAAATATAATCATTTTTACATGCAAAAGACAAATACTTTATCACTGATTTAAAAGTATCATGAACTGTTGCACTTCAACAAGAAGGAAAGTGACTCCAGATGAAAGAGATGGGTTTTTAGAAACATGAACACAGAAACTAGCAACACATGATTGATTTTTAAAAGCCATAATATTTTTGTATATTTTTTAAAAGGGCTAAGGCAAAAAGTCTACACAACAATAGTAAGGTACAAATCAGGAAATGAAGCCTTTTTATTAAAAAACTGAAGATCTTCATCATTGTCAAAGAATAGATATAACAATGGATTTATTTGAACAAACTTATTACAAATGCATCTTAAAATAAATGTAATCACAGAAAGCAAAGAAATGTAACTAATAACCTAGAAATCAAGAGAAGGAAAAAAAAAGTCTCAAAAACAGAAGGCAGAGAAAACACTAAAAAGCAAAGAAAACAGATGGTAAAAAGAGAATACAAAATAAATGAGTAGAAAATTTACTTCTGTATTATTAAACACATTAAATGTACATGGATTATTGAGTTAGATAAAAATAACATAATGTAAACTAATTTTGCAACATTATGTGGCTTACCATATACTCATCTGAAAGAGAACTGCACAGAAATGTATATAAATAAGAAGAGGAAAATGATGGAATAAAGATACATTAGCTAAATACTAATTACAAAATCAAAAAATTGGGATGGTAATATAAATTTTGGAAAGAATGTAAATTAAGGCAAAAAGCAATAATTAAAATCAAGATAATCCCTATAAAACAATTAAAAGAACAATTTATCAAGATGACATGAAAATCTTATACTGATATGACATATATAGTCCTGAACTCTATACAATAATAGTATTTCAAGGAAAAATTTTAAATTCCATAATTATAATAGAGTATTTTTAATACATTTTTGTAATAAACATATAGATCAAGTAATAAAATTTAGGATAAAAGGTGTTGAACAATAATGAATTAGCATGATTTAAAAGATGGATAAGTCTTCATATAAGATGTAGAGAATGTATTATTTTGCTCCATATTTTGTACAAGATTTCACTGAAATAAGTATTTGCTAAAAGTAAAGGAACTCCCTCAAATATATTGGAAACTTCTCTTTTTGTACCATTATTCTTTATTTGTTTTGCATGAATGTATTCTTTGGAATTAATTCTTTATTCTACAGTTTGTTTTACCTTTTACCTACTAGTATTCACTGAAATATAACAAAAGCATTATAACATAAGCAATCTGTTCTTGATGAAAATACTAACCAAGAGCCTACTTGCCATCATTTGAAGCATTAGAAATTAACCCCCCAAGCTCCCAACAATTTCTAAAATAACACTGAAACACAGAAAACATTTGTGCCTGTATGTGTATAATCTCATTTAAAAAAAAAATGCTTTACTTCCGTGTTTATAAGTTTACTTTTGTCTTTATAATTGGAGATTCATTTTAACACTGAGCATTTAGCAAAGGCTAAATTTGAGACATCCAAACACAATCTCCCTTTAATGGCATTGAATTCAAGATCCTTGCAGGTGATTCTGTTGTCCTTTCTCCTCGTATTTGGAATGTTACTCAAACCTTTCCCAAGCTCTTCAGTCTCTTAAAATGTTTTATTGAGAATATGGGGCACAAATATACTTCTTTCCTGTATAAAGTGTGTAAAGTTTGGATATTAACAACCAGAAAGTATTCTATAGGCAAACATTAGAAATTCTAAGTGATATGCCTCTAGTAGTGTTTACAAATACAGTACAACTTGTATCATATTGTATATAATTTACTCAATGTTTCAATATTAACTGCTACTAATTGTTTTCAGTTTATGACTGCATCTTTATTAAGGGGTCAGGAAACTATTGCAGCATATTCATATTTTCTACATTTAATGCACATGCAGAACTTATATCCTATGTGATTCTTGTTTAGAGAAATGATTTTCACGTCAACCAATATCTTTCCCATTAAACCATTTAAAAATCACTATTGGGTGACTGGTGAAAACAATATGAATTTTTAAAAAATTCCTTGTAAAATTGACTTATATGCATGCAAAATATTCTTTCAGTTTAAATATGCATTTTAAATATGTATGTATCCGAAGCATTGAGTTTTGTATTTAAATATCACAGATTAAACACGCACATGTTTCTCTGCTCCCTCCATTAATTCCCATTGAAACGACAGCAGAGGAATCAGCTGGACAAATCAGCAAGGACATAAGAATTTAGGAGAGGATGGATGGCAGATAAAAAAATGTCAAAAAAAGTTTTAGAAGAGGAAAATTGGATGGATAAGTAGAAGCAAACTTGTGTTTGAGATGTTCCACAGAGTTAAATTCCTGTGGCAGGATTAACAGCTAATCTGTAGACTTTCCTCTAGCTTTAGGGATGCCTGAGGGTTTGACCCTTAGATAAATCCTCTTTGAAAAACCAAGTAAGGAAAGTATAGGAGTCTTCTGTCTCCAAGATAAATGATGCTGCTGCTGAGTTTGCTCTGTACCAGACTAAGCCCTTGTACCTGGTTGTCGAGATTATTTATTAAGTGACCTGTTATTGATGAGTAACCTGAAATTGATAAATAAGCTGCAATTGAGGAGTAATGTACAATTGATGAGGTGCAGTTTCACCAGGGAATGAAAGCTAGTCAAGGACCCCAGAGAGAGCTGCATGACTAATGAGGTCTAAATAAAGACACCACTGAGCATGGCTTTCCTCAGCCTCATCTCACATGATGACTTGGATCCTATGGGGAATGACAGGGATGTTTGAAGTGTCCCCCAAGAATCCTGAGAGATCTACTAGCTGTTGCTGTTTGTTCTTCTCTCTGTCTTATATTCTTTTTTAAACTAAGTAAACTTAGTACTAGGTTTACTGTGTCTCCAGAATTTGATTGTTAACCTCAACCTAAAACCATTGTGACTTGCCAAGCAGAGCTAATGTTAAAGGCTAAAAGAAGGAAGGGGGAGCAGAGAGGCTAATTTGTGTCACAGACCACCAGAAAGTCCAACAACTTGGAAATACTGCCTTTGGGAGTAACAGTAAAAAGGCTTTCCCGAAAAACTTTTGACGAGTACATGTATCCCCATACTTTACATACTTTACAGCAACTATCCTTTTCTTAACCCTAGAGAAGGCCTACAGGTTTGCTTTGTAGAGACAATGCATTTGGTTTATATAACACAGTGTCTCTCCCCTGGACTCCAGAAAGAAAGCTGAGACAGAGAGGTTCAAGAGAACTTGTTGGACTTTGGGGCACCAAGGACGACCAAGGGGAAGAATGAAGCACCGTATTTAAAGCAGGGAATTTGTGTAAAAACCTACACCCAACTGTGTACTCTAATTTTCCTTCTTAGCTCCTGAAATGTAGGCTTTGAGATGACACTAAAAGTTGGAGGATAGATAAGGCACCTATGCTTCTGGATATTTGGAGTTTCTCCTAACAAAACAACCACATCTTATGAGAACATCTCATTCTGTGGCCCAATATTGAGGAGCCCTGCCCATGCATAGAGAGTTTTAGTCACCCTCACATTAGAACTGATAAAATTTGTCAGATATGTGAAAAAGACTACTAAGAATAAAGACTCCCACCACCCAAAAAAGAAGATGCTGGTCAATGGAATTGGGGAGTTAACTGAAGAAGAGGAAGTCATGAGGTCAATGGAATAGGACTGGGGGCCAACCAAGGAGAGAGGAGAAGGAAATCCCCCAGTTGAGGGGGAAAGATGTTCTGGGATAAATGCTCTGCTTTGGGCAGAGAACAGTCAGCACCCACTGGAGGAGAAGAGAAGAGAGAACCTAAAGAGAGGAGATTTCAAGGAGTAAAAGAAAAATAGTGCAGATAATTGACCTGATGTACTTAGTGATATTAGGATGAACATTTTAGTTGAGAGTCTGGAGATAAATTAGTGACCACTAAAAAGGAAAGGAAGCCAACAATATAATTACTTAAGTATTGACTTGAGAAAAAAACCCCACAAAGTTAATAAAAGTAAATTTCAAGCTATGATATTAATATAGTTGTGTGATAAAGGCAGTAATATCGATTTAATGAAAACTGTAATATAGCTACAGTGGAAGGCCAAGAGATGAGCATTTATTATTTGTGGGAGGCCACATGAAGCTCAGTCCAAATACTCTATAGTAGAAAGTCCATAGATAAAGCTATGATCTTATTATTTGAGAATATGGAAGTAAATATAACATAAATAGCTAAATAATTTAAAAATGATTGCTTCTAGGGGGGGCACAGAGATGGAAACAGTGAGGAGTCAGGAAAAAGATTGCCTTTTTACATTAGATAGTCTTGTCTTATTTTTTAAAAAAATATTTTTACTTGATAAACATAAAAAATTAACAAGTTCACTTTAAAAAAATTAACAAGTTTCTAAAAATTGAATGCTTCCTCTAATCCTTCCTATAGAGATAACCCTTTTTAACCCTTTGCTGTAAATTCTTTACCCTGTCTAGATCTAAGTCAAGTTTATCACTTAGTGTCCTTAGGCTAGTTTTTAATCAGTTTCCCTACGTGCCCGTTACTTGATAAACATACTGTTGCGAGGAGGTCATCAGGAGGATGTCATGGATGGTTTACCCACCAGTGGGGCCCAGGCAACCGGCGGCTCCCCATCTCCTCCCCTGTCCTTGGAATGTACAATCCACCTACTATTCTTATACTAGAAGCCATTTCAAGGACACAGCCTTGAGAGAGCAATGTGATGTTGGGACCATTTGGACTGAAACTAATCAAGGCCTCTCTATAAACTTTCAAGATTCTGGTGGGCGAGTGGGTGGGGACATCTACTCATCTTGCTGCACCCAAGACAAGCCTCAGATGTAAATTCCCTTGCTTATTAAACCTACCACCTGCCAATCTGGAGTGGTCTGCCTCTTTCTTTGTTCTCTCCTTGCCATCCATGTACAGGGGCCCGTTCGTGAGCCTACACACACCCCTTAGCGTTGTTATGAGGATCTAACACAATCATACATAGTGCTGCATAGTGCCTAGAATGTTTCCATTTTATCGTCACAAAGATTATAGGTTTGTAACTTCTTATATGAAATCTTATAAAACATACTGGTTTGCTTCTTGCTTTTATTTAGCTAAATATATAAGGTGAAAATAAATATGATTTCAGGCATGTTTTCTCTGTCAGTAAAGATATAAATCAAGTTTTTTCAATCTTGGTGTTACTACCATTTTGGGTGGGATAATTCCTTGTTGTCCTGTGCATTGTAGGATGTCTAACAGCATCCTACAATCTAGTGGCTCTATCCACTGGATACCAGTAGCAGGACCTCCATTTCTCAACTGTGACAACCAACGTCTCCAGACATTACCAAACATCCTCCTGGGGGCAAAAATTGTCACAATTTGAGAAACACTGATACACATCTACCTCAATTTCCCCAATGTCTATATGTATCTCTGATCAGTGGATGTTTATTTTTTATTTTTAATTTGATAAAAAATGCTGAATGAAGATCCTGGTTTAAAATTTATAATCAAAATACTGTGAACATTATTGTACACAAACATTTGGTTATGTCTCATATAATGTCCTGTAAATAAAACAGTAAGGCATATATAATTAAGATTTTAAAATTTAAATTTAAATTTTAAAAGTTATAGTAACTTTAAAAATGCATATATATAAATACATGTATATAAATAAATATATGTGTTTATATATACATATTTCATTGTCCCTAAAACCATCAGATTCTTTACAATAAATCTTATCCAAATAAAAATAAAACCATTTGCCATTATTCCAAATGTCTCATAAACTTGGGAGCAAGAACGTTACTTGGAAAAATACTGTCACCTGATTTTCAGGTATCATGACTGAACTATGAAAATGCTATTGAGAATATTTTTCTCTAGAAAAAGAAATTTAGGATACATACTTTTGTACCAGTAGAAAGCTGCATATTTTTCCCTTTTCACAGAGGTCTTAGGAGACCATTAAAACATACTTATTATTTATGGGAGGTTCATATATCAGTTTGGAAAATACATGCTTCAGGATTGACATTTACTTGGTTTCTTGAGGCAAATAGATGTGCTGCTTACTTTATAAAATTAAATTTTTGAGGTGTTTTATGTATAGGAACAGTTATACCATATGTTACTATCAATTTGCTTATTCCAGATACATGATTAACAAACTTTTTAAAAACAAATAAATATAAATAAGGGAATATAATAATACAAGAGATGGACAGAAACAGCCCAAAGAGGAAAAGACAACAAAAGCATTTATTTTTCATTGCTTTGGTGATCAGAAAGTTCAGATATTTTCTTTCCATTAACAGAAAGCTGTCCAGATGCAGAGAAACATAAAAACCAACATAAAGTGTTAATGAGATTGAGGAGGTACAGGTAAAAAGTCTCCATCCTGAATATTTCATGATCTGTCACCATTCAGAGGGTGTCAGGATTTACCTTCCTTGCAGCTCAGTCTTCAAAGACACAATAAAAACAAGCAAACAAACTTCTGGTGCTTGACGACGTCTTCAGCAAAAATGTCCCAGGGACCTGTAATGCTTTAAGAATCTATAAAGGGAATTATGGTTGGAGACAACTGTATGTGTATTTTGGTTTTGGTTTTGGTTGTGGTTTTGTTTTTTGCTATTTGTGAACTGTGATTTCACACATGTCCAAATGCATCCTTTCTATCCTCTCTAAATAATCTTCATCCAGCTTTCCACAGCATCTACTTAGCCCGGCACTCGTCACCACTTTGTATAACTAAAGCAGTCTCTGAATAGGCTAATGCATTATAAAGGAATGATAATATTTTGTGCTCAATAAAATATTTTTATTATAATAATATGTTTTGCTTTGCATAAACTTTGAGAACACAGACCACTAAAAATTTTTTAAAACACTATACTTCCATTACCAAGAGACCATCACTTTTCTCACTTTTTGTTATATCCTCCCAATTTTTATGCTTATATATGCATATTTTTTTACTAAAATAAAATTATATTCTACACGCTGTTTTATAACATGTTTCTTCAGTTAATGACCTTCACTTTTCCATGACAGTATATTTTTATCTTATATTACACTCAGTTCTACAAGCAGATTTCCTCAAATGTCCCCAAAATGTCCTTTACAACTGGTTTGTTTTTAAGAGAGTTTATTTCAGAAGCGCATATTTCGTTTGATATTCATGTTTTCTCAGCTGCTTTTACCCTAGCAAATCACTTTTAATGACACTCATTTGTTGACAAGATCTAGCCTGATGTCCTACAGGAGGTCAATCCTTGTGTGGTGCTTCCTCCTGGTATCATTTGTTTGTCTCTTGAGGATCCTATAATCTGAAAGTTAGATCTAAAATCTAGAGGATTTAAGTTAATCAAGTTTGCTAAAATATATCCTAAGTGATATTATGTACTTTATATTCCATCTCATCAAGAAATTTATATTATCTGGTTCTCCCACCATTAATACTGATAAGACTCACTGTTTATTAGAGTGATGGCAAGCTGAGCCCTCATTGTACACAAACATTTTCCTCCTTTCAACTAGAAGCTAAAACTGTGGTATAACTTTGGTATTCCCATATAAATTTCCAGTTTTCTCATCAACCATGTGTCTAATGGTTTTGACATCCATTCATAATCCTTTTCTGAATTAATATTTCATTAGAGGGGTTTGTGGAACGATGATTTGTTGTTGTTGATCTGGTTACTTCTTCTCTAAAGTAGAGCTATCTCTCACCAACAGGGCTTATTTTGTTATAGTTACTAATTCAAAATTATGATCCATGCTTTATCTTTTCCCTTTAGTTATCAATTTTGAAAGGAGTGGATTGGGTTCATTGCCACCTCAAATGGCAATTTCTAACTTTCTCTCTCTCTTTGTAACATTTTGGACTCTTGAATTTTCAGTGGTTTATTGTTTCAATTGGCTAATTTTTTTATTCTCAAATTTTTACAATTTGTACAGTGTGATACAAAGTTGATAGATCTCTTCATGTTTATTGTTGTGTCATTTAACTTAACTCAGTTGTTACTATTTCTTAACTTCAGATTGTGAATATTTTAAACATGTAGAAAATAGAAATTGTAGAATAATGAATCCCACATTACCCTGCACCAAACCTCAAGAATTATGAACACATGTTCAGACTTGTTACTTCTATATTTCCAACCACTCTCCTCTCTATATTCTTTGGAAGTGAATTCCAGACATATACTTTATTTCATCCATAAGTAATTTAGTGTACTTCTAAAAGACAAAGAGTCTTAGGAGAGCTACCAAACCATTATATACCTAAAAATCTATTAACAATGATTTCTTAAATATCATTAAATATCTTGTTAGTGTTTACGTTTCTCATTGTTTTTTAAATGTTGTGTGTGTGAGAGAGTGTATGTTTAAGCTTTGCTTGTTTGTTTGAATCAAGATCCAAATAAAGTCCATGCATAATAATAGATTAATATGCCTCCTAAATCTTTTTAAATCTACAAATTCCCTCCTCACAATATTTTCCCCCCCTGAAATTTTTTGTTGTTGTCTAAGAAATTAGGTCCCTTGTCCTGTAGAGTTGCCTATAGTCTGTATTTTGTTGATTTTACCTCCACAGTGTCAATTGATCAATTAAGGTTCATTATAAGTGGTGTTTTTTTTTTTCTTAGGATGCCTATTAAATGAAGATTGTAAAAACCCTTCCCAGTTGCGCAACTATTTTCAAATTAGCCTGCCATGTTTTCCAGTGAGCACATGCAGGTGATTTTAGGTCTATCAGACACATCTTTGCTTCTTCCTACTTCTCCCATCAAAGCTTCAACAAAATGAGTCTTATGTACCCATAAAGGCTTATGCTCCATTTGCTTGAATCTTAGGTTAATGAGGATACATTGTTATACAGTCTTGTTGGAGATGCCCATTGGTCTTACTTTTGCTATTGCTGATTGCTCTATTTTTATTGGTGGATTTTTTTTTTAATTTTTATTTTATATTGGAGTATAGTTGATTTACAATGTTGTATAGGTTTCAGGTGTACAGCAAAGTGATTCAGTTACACATATACATGTATCTATTCTTTTTAAAATTCTTTTCCCATTTAGGTTGTTACAGAATATTGAGCAGAGTTCCCTGTGCTGTACAGTAGGTCCTTGTTGGTTATCCATTTTAAATATAGCAGTGTGTACATATCAATCCCCAAATCCAAACCTACTCCTTCCCCTCACCCTTCCCCCCCGGGTAACCATAAGTTTGTTCTCTAAGTCTGTGAGTCTGTTTCTGTTTTATAAATAAGTTCATTTGTATCATTTTCTTTTAGATTCCACATTTAAGCAATATCATATGATATTTGTCTTTTTCTCTCTGACTTACTTCACTTAGTAATGATAATCTCCAGGTCCATCCATGTTGCTGCAAATGACATTATTTCATTCTTTTTAATGGCTGAGTAATATTCCATTGTATATATGTACCACATCTTCTTTATTCCTTCATCTGTCAATGGGCATTTAGGTTGCTTCCATGTCTTGGCTATTGTAAATAGTGCTGCAATGAACATTGGGGTGTATGCAAGACAATTAAAAACTTACATTGTCACTACTACCATCTTCCCTGAGTTTCTCCATTAGCTTTTAAAATTCCCTTGCTTTCTAGTACAGTTAGATACCTCAGTCTCACTTTGCAACTTTCCAAAACCGGCACTGGTCATTTTTCAAGAAGCCTTATTTTTGTTCTAATGAGGAGTCATATTAAAGACCAAATCTGGGCACTAGTGGTGCTCCGTGCTAGAACTAGAAGTTCTAACTTTTTAAAAAAATGATCAATTCATAATAATATTTTCAATTCAATTTTAACATTCCAGTGATTTCACTTAGTTTTTGACTTTGTATGTGCATTTCTTTTCCCTTATATTGAAAAACTCTTAATATCATTAATAAAATTACTTCTTTGACTTATCAGGCAAAATAAAATAGTTTAAAAATAACATATTACTAAGAATAAAACTTCGAAAGGAAGCTTAAAATGCCTTTTTTCTTTTAATGTATAGAACATTTTCCACTAAGGTGGTAGAATCAAAATTTTATGTTATAAAGCCATTGAGAACAATACTTTCTGGGTATAATTATGCTAGCAGTTTTGGACCAGCTCTTAGGAGAAGGCCATATAGAGAGAGAGGATGGCTTAGGATAGCTTCCTGGTTTCTCCCTCCAAGGGCTAACTCTACTTTTGTTACAATGGAATGGAAATTTCTCTGAGCTATGACATTATCAACATTGTTTTTCCTAACCTTTTCTTCTCTTTTTTCCATCTTTTCTAGCATCCATACACTATTCTTTCTATAGATATGCCCACAGGATTGCCCACAGGATAGATCCTCTCCTTCTGGCAAATGTGTGTGTGTGTGTGTGTGCGTGTGTGTGCTGTGTTCTCTAAATCCTGCTTTCTCCACATCCCCCCCCCCCATCACTTCTGGATCCTCCCCATCGAATCTGTCACTCCACCACTAGCCCACTGTATTGTTGTTTCTTGTTCCAAGTCCATTGGTTTGGGGGAAATTTCTCCCAATTTATACCTTATTTGGTTTTTGTGACTTCTCTGGTTTCTCTCTCCTCCTGTATCAGTGAAGGTTTAAGTTATAGAGCTCTCATTTATGCTTCTGGTTATTTCAAGGTTTTAGAAGGAGAAACAAAGAGACCTGTGCTTGAGCTTGCTGCCATGTTCCTATTAGAACTCACCACCCCTAGGTTGCTGCCGCAGCTGAACCCAAATTCATTTGTTGGATTATAAAACGCCCCGAGCTTATACCCAAAGGTGATGATTGAATATATAAAGGAGGGAGAAAAGGCCTCGGTGTAGTTTGCAACCGTGTACCTCAGGCCCCACGGTCTCTGGGGAGTTAGTAAGTACAATCTAAATTTCCGTACGCTTATGAAACATCTTCCCTTGGGTGAAAAATGAATACATTTCAGTACATTTATGGCGTATTGACTATTGAACCCTATTTTTTAAAAATTAAGGATGGTAATAGGCAGGACATAGAAGACAATTTGTGTTAGCAAACATTTGATTTGGGTACTAGGTTAAGTCTCTGCCAATGAGGGAAAAGATAGGCAGGTATTATACCCATGATGATGGTAAACAGAAGATCCATTTTATTTTATCCTCATTACATTTTTTCCTATAAAATCTGAGTAATTGTCCTTTGAGCAAATTTCTTCCAGGAACACCCCAGGGATGTTACAATCTTTGTTAGCACCATTACTTTTTTTTTTTTTTAAGATTTTTTTGATGTGGACCATTTTTAAAGTCTTTATTGAATTTGTTACAGTATTGATTCTGTTTTATGTTTTGGTTTTCTGGCCCTGAGGCATGTGGGATCTTAGCTCCCTGACCAGGGAGCAAACCCGCACCCCCTGCATTGGAAGGAGAAGTCTTAACCACTATACCACCAGGGAAGTCCCAGTACCGTTACTTAATCTCATATTATATTCCAGACAAAGACATATTCTTCTTGCTGAGCAATTCATGTGCTTCAAATCCTAATGATTTTATATTTATGTATTTGCAAAATAATACATAAAATGTTTCTAAATGTAATCTGAAAAACTCTTATAAAGTATATTCCATACATATATTATTTAATCTAATTATTTCTCCAGATTTGAATAAAATAAAAATTTCCCTGATCATTACTACTATCACCCCCCATAAGTTACTTTTTATTTTAAAAAATTCATGTAGGCATTTTAATACAATCTTCCCGCCTAATAACTTTGCCATATATTTTTACCATTTTCAAATATATTTAGATTTTGCAATTGATAAAGTGCAATTTCACTTTAAAGTATTTTTTTAATACATAGTTTTTTCAACAAATTACATTTCCTCTATCACAATTAAAGTACAGCTACATCATGCCACCTTAAATATAATTATTTTACAATAGAAAAGCAAATCAAACAAGAAAAGGTTGATATTTTTTAGTTAGCAAGGCTAAAGCAAGGGCCATTTGTCAAGGAGGGCAGAACTGATCCTGTCACTAGAGGACACTGTGTTTCTAGGGAACAGAAAAATAGCTTGTCAAGATGGTGAGAGGGATGACATTTAAAGAAACAGATAAATATCAAATATGCTTCCACAAAAACTGGCCACTTTATATCTCACCTTTGCGAATTCCCATTGAACTGTACCTGCTATAAACATTGATTGTTTTTTCATTACAAATATATTTATCATATATTTTTTCAAAACAAAAATAATGCAATCATTGTATAATACTTAAAAAACATAAATAAGCTAAGATAAGCAAATAAAAATTGCTACAATCTCACAAATCAGTCATAGGTACTGTGAACATTTTATATGAGGTTTTTAGTGTGTGTGTAAATATCTAAAGATAGAGATTTAAGAGTTTTTTCCCCCACAATATTATATATAGTTTGACTGTCAGCTTTATTTGCTGAAATATTGTAAACCTTAGTTTAGTATTTGAATAATATGGGCACAACTTGATTAAGTTATCTAGTCCACTATTATTAAGCAATTACTTTGCTTCTAGTTTTTCCCTTTTGTAACTACTGTTTTGATAAACATATTAGTAAAGCTTTTTAAAACATATATCTTGGGAGTTTTTTAAGATTAATTCTGAAAAGTCATATGGAGATACTGATGGGTTGGGTATGTATAAACTTTTGAGATGATGACAGAGACTGCTAATTGTCTGCCCAATATGACGATCTGTTATAAAATATCTTTACAAATATGTGGCTGGCCACAAGCCCTTGCTTGCAGACTGCCAGGTGATACAGCTCTGGCAGTAAGACTTAATTGAAGTCGGAACTCTGGAATAGTTCTTTAAAAGGAAGGCTGACCCTGTTATCATGGTTCCCTTTTGTCTCTAGCATTGGAGTATGACTAGGAGAACATCATCTCAGGGTTGGAGTTTTAGCAACCACATGACAAAAACAAACAGCAACCTAGGAACGTCTGGATGCACACAAAGGAAGTGTGGGAGAGTAAGACAGACAGACACAATTAGAATGAGATTATGTCTTTATGGAGCTGCCATGCTATCCCTGGATTTTCCACCTCCAGTATTCTCATTATGTGAGAAAATAAAACACCATTTGGTTAAGTCACTACCACTTCAGCTTTTGCTATGGACAATTTAATTCCTAATTGATAAAATGGCTAAATACTTCAAGAAATGTACAGTCCCAGCAGAGACATATTAAATAGCCTGTTTCACTGTGCTCTTACTATCACTGGATATCTTGTGTTTCAACTATTTTTTTCTAATTGAATAGGGTACAATTTTTTTTTATTTAAAATTGCGTTTCTTTGAGTACTACAGGTATTACATTTTTTAAAACATTATTGACCATTTGTATTTTTTATTTTGAAAATTATATGTCTTTTGTCTATTTTTCTACTGGGATATTTGATTTACTTAATTTATAAAGTTTCTTTGTAAATTGAGATGATTAACTTTTGATTTTCCATATAAGCTATGAATATGATTTTTCTTTTTTTATTGAATTATAGTTAATTTACAATGTTGTGTTAGTTTCTGGTGTACAGCAACGTGATTCACATACATACATATATATATATATATATATATATATATATTCATTTCATAGTCTTTTCCATTATAGTTTATTACAAGGTATTGAATATAGTTCCCTGTGCTATACAGTAGGACCTTGCTGTTGTTTTATCTGCTAATAAAAAAGGTAGTTTTTATCTGCTATTCCCAAACTCCTAATTTATCCCTCCTCCCCCCTTTCCCATTTGGTAACCATAAGTCTGTTTCTGTTATGTAGATAAGTTGATTTGTAACTTTTTTTAGATTTTACATATAAGTGATATCATATGGTATTTGTCTTTTTCTGTCTGACTTACTTCTCTTAGTATGATAATCCCCAGGTGCATCCATGTTGCTGAAAATGGCATTATTTTGTTCTTTTTTATGGTTGAGTAATATTCCATTGTATATATATACCACATCTTTATCCATTCATCTGTCAAGGGACACTTAGGTTGCTTCCATGTCTTGGCTATTGTAAATAGTGCTGTTATGAACACTGGGGTGCATGTATCTTTTTGAATTAGAGTTTTCTCCACATATATGCCCAGGAGTGGAATTACTGGATCATATAGTATCTCTATGTTTAGTTTTTTAAGGAATCTCCATACTGCTCTCCATAGTGGCTGCACCAATTTACATTCCCACCAAAGTGTAGGAGGGTTCCTTTTTCTCCACACCCTCTCCAGCATTTATTATTTGTAGACTTTTTAATGATGGCCATTCTGACCAGTGTGAGATGATACTTAAATATAGTTTTTATTTGCATTTTCTCTAATAGTTAAAGATTCTGAGCATCTTTTCATGTGCCTATTGACCATCCATATGTCTTCTTTGGAGAAATGCCCATTTAGGTCTTGTGCCCATTTTTTGATTGGGTTGTTTGTTTTTTTTGTTATTGAATTGTATGTGCTGTTTATATATCTTGGAGATTAAGCCCTTTTTGCTTGCATCATTTGCAAATATTTTCTCGCAGTCTGTAGGTTGTCTTTTCATTTTGTTTATAGTCTCCTTTGCTGTGCAAAACTTATAAGTTTGATTAGGTCCCATCTGTTTATTTTTCCTTTTATTTCTATTGTCTTGGGAGACTGATCTAAGAAACCACTGCTACTAATTATGTCAGAGAATGTTTTACCTATGTTCTCTTCCAAGAGTTTTATGTTATCATGTCTTATGTTTAAGCCATTTTGAGTTTATTTTTGTGTATGGTGTGAGGGTGTGCTCTAATTTCATTGATTTACATGTGGCTGTCCAGCTTTCCCAACACGATTTGCTGAAGAGACTGTCTTTCCTCCATTGTATATTCTTGTCTCCTTTGTCGAAGATTAATTGACCATAGGTGGGTGGGTTTATTTCTGGGCTTTCCATTTTGTTCCATTAATCCATATGTCTGTTTTTGTGTCAATACCATGCTGTTTTGACTACTGTAGCTTTGTAGTATTTTCTGAAGTCTAGGAGGGCTTTGTTCCTCCAGCTTTGTTCTTTTTCCTCAGGATTTCTTTGGCAATTCTGGGTCTTTTGTGGTACATATAAATTTTAGGATTATTTGTCTAGTTCTGTGAAAAATGTCATGAGTAATTTGATAGTGATTGAATTAAATCTGATTTTTCTATTTTGTTATTCATACTAGTAGATTATCACAATTTTTATCTTGAAATTTTTATTTTTGTGTGTTTTTTTCTTTTCACTGTGGCTTCTGTTAGTATTTCAATGCATAGGAAATCCTTGAAGTCTTTCTCTACCTCAAAATCAAATATTGACCTTTCTCTCTGGTTGTATTTTAATACCATACTATTTCATTTAAAGCTTTAATATAGCTAAAATCTATTTTCATATGAGGAAAATATCCAACTTAAATTTTTTTCTGTGGTGAACTATTTATCTCCATATCATTTATCAAATAGCAATTTATTTTATCATTTATCTTTAATTATTTTACATGCTATTTTCTGCTTCTTGATCAGGAAAATAACAATATTGTGGATATCTACTGTGTACCAGAATTACTATACACAGAGTGATGAATCAAACATTCTGCCCCAAGGGAATTAGCTATGTATTTTGGAAATAGGCAAATAGTTTATTTCAGTAAGACATGATCAGGACTGGCAAGACACATCATCTCAAGGTACTCTGTATCTTTTTCCTTCTATTTCTATACGGGATCACATGTTAAAATAATATTTCACACACTTCATTTCTAGATTATTCTAGAAAATGTGTATATATTAGCCAAGCAGGTAGGGGGGCACACTATGCTTGGTGTGTGTGTGACATTACTGGTTGAATTATGAGGGCAGTGCCTTCTACTATGACTTACCTTCATGGGGATGTAATGCTTTGCTTTTAAACATCACCCAGCTCTGCTCGTGGTTCTAGAATGCAGAGTGTCCTACTGTCCTTTGGAATCCTCAGAAGAATTCATCCATATGCCACTAGTTTAGCTTGGTCACCCCACAGAAACTCCTACCATATAGAAACACCTATATTAGGTCACCAGCAGGAGCTGCCTTGAAAGGAATGACATTCCCCAGAGGAGGAAAGTAACCATGCCATCAAAGGTTCTCTACAGGCTCAGATTTTCAAGCAAGATACAGTATCTGGCAAACTGTCAGAAACCCAGCATGAAATGAGCCAATATGAAGCCAAATCACAGTGCCACTGTCAGAAGGAAACTCAACTGCCCTATTCTTTTCCTCGAAAATAAACAAAAGTAAAAGGTTTTGATACTGTTGCTTTATTTCCTGACTCCAGGGGTGACAGTGTTTCCTCTGATGATCAAATGAAGTTAAAATTTTATTTTTAAAGTGAATTCTGTGTTTGTTTGATTTTATCTTGACCTCTGGAATCATGTGGGCCTTCACTTTGTAAGCTAAAACTTGAAGACAGAATAATGTCACGATAGTTACTCTTTGTAAAAAGTAGTCTCAAGCAATGATCACAGCATCAGGGTAATCTGGGAAAGATTTCCATGTTGAATCTCAGAGAAAAAGTTAAAAATTAAGACTACAAAATATTGACAGGTAGCTGTGATTCTGAGGATGTTTCAGGTCTCCAATGCAAACGATGATTTCAACAGACCCCTGAATTCTCAAATTCTCTGACAGCTTTCAGAAGAATACGTATTTATCATAGAACACTACCATGAAGCTTATTTACCTGGTGTTTGCCATGAATGTCTGGAACTTTACTATCCTGATGTACCAGGCTGTACCACACATAGGTCAAGAATATGCTCTTCTGCTTTTCTGCATTCAAGGCTGACTGTGTGTGTACGTGTGGCTCTGCTTCCCTAGACATAAGCCATATGCTGATCACGGCTCTCAGGGACTCAAAATCCTGAAAACTAAAGGGAAAACAGAAATAAAAAATCAAAAAGAGTGGGGCTGTTTGCCAATAATTCTGCTGCATTTATATATTCCTCCCACTAAAAAGGGAACCTCCTAACGCTGTGGTCCAGGTGTCTGCTACAAGTACGACTTAATGGCTCCAACAAAGATGCACTCTCACACTTTAACACCTGAGAGGCAATGGTTGAGGAAGCCACAGTTTCCCACTGTATGATGGTGGGGTTTAGGCCCATCAGAACTCAGAAAATGAAAAAGAGATAAAAGAAATTCTTCAAGGACTTGAGACTTAATTGAATTGTATCTATAGGTCATGCACCCCAATTTTGTAACATATAAATGATAACAGGGAACAAAGTTTTAAGGAAAAAATTAAGTGATTTCTTTTTATTTTTTATTTGAGATTTTACTTGAGTGTGCATGATAGCCAACTTCCTTTTGATGGATATGTTGAATGGTTAATATTTAGGTGTAATAGTAGACACTTCTAAAAAGTTTCTGAGGTAGACAGGATTTGACATTTTCTAAGTGTGTCTGTGACTATCAACACCTTTTGGAAACTAATAAATATTGCACAATGAATTTATATCACAGATGTTACATCTGTTCCTCGATGTTGGCATTATAAAGAGATTATAGTGGTTCTTATGTGATGGGAAAGTCACTTATGTCCTTTCTTCACCTTTCTTCCTTTAATATTAAATTAAAATCATCTGAGGTGTTAGCTATTAAGAGAGTCTTTGTATGAATGGAAATTTTAGGACTTCACATTTATATGATGTCATATGTTTATTAGGTAGTAAAAATCTAATTCAATATAACCATTCTATTGGGTTGCAAACTCTGGAGCTTCCCAGGTGTAATCTGAAATTAATCTTATACATGGAAGGGCAGGGAGAGACCAAAGAAGGAGGCAGATTGCTCCAGATGGGCAGGCGACAGTTTTAGTGAGCAAGGAAACCTACTTATGAGGCTTGTCTTGGGTGGCCTTAATCTTGCGGTGACAGCATTGTGTGGCAGCTTGGAGCAAGATCTTAGTTCTCTGCCTAGGAATCAAACCTGGGCCACCGAGGTAAAAACCAGGAATCCTACTACTAGACCACCAGGGGCTAGTGGCTAGAAGCAGAGCCCTGGCTCTTGTCTTCTTTGAAAAAAAAAAAGAATTTTACAAAGAGACCAAGGTTGTAAAGACCACATTGTTTATTGGAAGCACAGTACGTGTGGGAAAGCACACAAAGAAGCAGTTTATTAAGGACAGAAGCAAAGCAGAGCTACACACTCAGAGGAAAAGAGTGTGGGTGTCCTCGCTAGAGAGGAGCGCTAAAGGGGTAGTTTAAATTGCTTGTATAGAGGCCATCTATCCAGGTCTTTGTTTTCCTCTGGCCAATCATCTTGCTTTGTTCCTATATCTGATCTGACTCAGGGTCCTCTCTGAGGTGCACACACACCTTTTAGCCAAGATGAATTCTTGTGTGAGGGTATCTGAGAGGCTGGCAGAACATATGATGGGCTAGTGCCCCTTCCCTTTTTGACCCCAGAGGAACCTTCTGTGCACGTGCAGTTGAGGCGGTCTCCTTGATCTCAAGAATGAAAGATGTGGTCGTCTTATCCTTTTCCTCAAGCAGAGCTTAGTTCCTCTCCCCTCCTACCATTAGCTTTTTCATTGAAGTGTCAGAGGGGGACAAGCTCCAATTGTTCAGCCTGACAAACTCCAGATGCCCAGCCTGGGGCCCATCTACCTCCTACCTCAGCCTCAAGATGAATAGTTTTCCACACTTGCCCGCCAAATCTTAAAACTTTGTATAAAGGCTCTAAATGGGTTCAGTCATGTACATTGTCTGGAGAGTCTCAATACCATATTTCTATATCAAGGATGTGTCCTTGGTGCAGATTCTGGGAGTGGGGAAGGCAAACAGAATACACATTACAAGGACAGGGGAGGGGGTGAGGAGCATCCTGTTGCCCGGGTCCAAATCATGGGTCAATCTGCAGTCACATTTTCTTGATGACCTCCCTCAACACCCTTTAATGAGAAAAAAAAAAAAGTTTAAAAAACTACTTCTACCAGAATTCAGATAAGCACTGCGGTTGTTCTCCAGTCCTGGGCTTGTAACTGAGCAGGACCCTATAGGGCCTTCCCAGGACAGATGTCTCCCCTATATCCTCTGCTGTAGCTCCTCTCTGAAGTACCTAGATAATAGTATCTGTTGCACATTTCTTGAGTTGTTTTATAGATGCTAAAACCACCACCAAAAGAAATAAATTAACTACTTGATAAGCATGACCTACTGATGCCTGAGGATTGATGTTAACCCCTGTGACACTGCCCTGTTACCTCACCATCAACCAATCAGAGAATTGAGCTGATCACATACCCTGCGAGCACCCTCCCTCACCTGGCCTTTGAAAAGGCTTTGCTGAAACCCAGAGGGGAGTTTGGAGTTTGAGTGTTTTGAGCACTAGCTGCCCTGGACTCCTTGCAATAAATGCCCTGCAAAAAACGCTGCACTTTCTTTCACCACAACTTGGTTCCAGTAGATTGGCTTTACTGCGCGTGGGTGAGAGGACCAAAGTTTGGTTCAGTAGCAGGCTCTTGCCATTAGTCAAGAGTGATCTAAGAGCACTAATTCACTTTTCTTACTTGGTTCAGTCATTCATTCAACAAACCTACTGTAAGCTGGAACGACCAGCCCTCCTACCCCTCCCAAACCATGTCTAGCTCATGCGCCCTTCTCTGTTGTTCAAATGTGCTTTCTCCTAAGCACTGTGGAGGGGACAGACACCTTAACAGATTTATAGGGTTCAAGGGGATATTGTTAGTGACTGCACCAAAAACAGACACCAAGATGAGACGGGAGCAAGAGTTAAGCTTGAGTGAATCTCACAGGTGGTGCTGAATTAATATTTTCTTCCTCCTGCCCCAATTTGGATCCTGCTCTGGTCTTTGACTCTGCATTGGTTTTACTGATTCCTTCTCTCACATTTTTCTAACACTAGAGGTGCAAAGATTACCTCTCCATTTTAGGTCTCAGCCCTTGTTTCTGGCCTTGGTCACAAAGGATCTGAGAGGGCGTACTTCCATAGCATTCTGCCTTTGCAACATCCAAGTCTTGCTGTTAATTGTGCCATTTGTTGGTCTACCTTTGTTCCTGGTGTGTCCAAGAATGGCTTGACCTCATTCTTGCTCCTAATTCCATGGATCCTGACCCCCTGGGAGAGTCTGTGTTTGGAATTTGTCATCAATCCTTTCCTTCCTTGACTGTCAGAGACTCAATCTCCCCCAATACACACTATGTCATTTTGATTAGATTTTTCACATTACTGTGCTATTATTCTTTTTCTTGCTTGTGTACTTGGATGTATTTAACTACATTTTGTCTCCAGTTTTGCTCTTATCCTTTACAAATGTTCAGTTTCTGTTGTTTCCATCTCCCTCGTGGTTCTATTCTGGATTTCTGTCCCAAACTGAACTTGAGGTATGACATATGACCCTCCACCTGGGACAAGTCGTTTACTGCACATTCTCCTGTAGCCCCGCAGTTGTCCTTTGACCTTTCTTGGATTTATTCCCTGGATCTCTGCTTTGACCTTGGGTTTTTTGGTAATTCTCACCCTTGAATACATATCCCAGAAATAACCTATTTTTTCCTTCATTATCACTACCATTCCTAATCACCAGCTAACATTTACCACGTACTTACCAACAAGCAGGCATGGTGTTAAGCACCTAATATTTATTATCTCACTTAGTCTTTCTAAGATCAGTGAAAAGTAGCTAAATTAGTATCATCAAATGCGCCCACAGAAGTGTTGATTCATAATAGGCTTCTATATAGTTCTAGAATGAATGATGAATGACTCTTCATTTTACAACCAAAGAACCAGGGGCTCAGGAACTTATTTATATATATATTTAGTTAGTTACTTACTTACTTATTTACTTATCATTTTTTAAAAAAATATTTATTTATTTATTTATTTTTGGCTGCATTGGGTCTTCGTTGCTGCGCACGGGCTTTCTCTAGTTGTACTGAGTGGGGGCTACTCTTCATTGCAGTGCACGGCTTCTCATTGTGGTGGCTTCTCTTCCTGTGGAGCATGGGCTCTAGGCACGTGGGCTTCAGTAGTTGTGGCTCTCAGGCTCTAGAGAACAGGCTCAGTAGTTGTGGTGCACGGGCTCAGTAGTTGTGGTGCATGGGCTTAGTTGCTCCGCAGCATGTGGGATCTTCCCGGACCAGAGCTCAAACCCGTGTCCCCTGCATTAGCAGTCAGATTCTTAACCACTGCGCCACCAGGGAAGCCCCTACTTATCATTTTATTATTAATCTGGGGGAAGATGAAACTGTCAGTCACAAATAAAAATAAACAAGGCTTGGGAATATCTTCAGGGAAGTCAGAACTAAAACACGGTGTAGCAGATATAAAAAGAAAAAGACTATAGATATACAATAACCAAAAGAAAAACTCAATGGCTGAGCTAAACGGCAAATCAGGCAACTAGTAGTTATAATAGTTAACTTTTATTAAATGCTTACTATGTTCCTGGTGATATTCCAAGTGCTTTTTCAAACGTACTAGTCATTTTGTGCATGTTGTTTTTCTTTTCTCATCATCCCATGAAAGAAAAATTAAAATAGTTCTGTGTTCTTAGAAGAATGTGGTTAGGACTATAAGGAAGGAAAAATGTTTCCTCTACCTTCCTAGGTTCTACAGCTGGGTCTATGAAATGAACTGACTGCAAACAGATAAACAGGAGAAAATGTGTACTGATTTATTTATTTTAATATCACATGAACAGAAGAGTCACAGGGAAAAAAAGTGAATATTCCCTCCCCCCTAAAAAGAGCAGCGAGATTTAGGAGCTTATATATCATCTTAATAGAGGAAGGGGAGAGAGAATGTAGGCAATTTAGGGGAGATGAAGTGATTTTTAGGAACGATGAATGAGCCCTTAGAAGAATAGATGGGAGATGTGATAGTTTGTGACCAAGTTTGGGTGTGGTGCTAACTTCTAGTTTCTTCTCCAGTGATAAAACTCTGTCTTCTCTGGTTGATGAAACTTCTGAGGAGGGAATTGATGATAAATGAAGATCTGTTTTTAGGCAGGTAAACGGAGTTCAGAGAAACACTCTCCCTGCATTTGTTATTTTTCAAATGCCTTCAGCTCAAAATAATCAATATACCAAAGTGGCATATTTTGGGGTGGCATGTCCTTAAATCCTTTGGGGCAAATGGGCAGAAATTTCAGAGAGGTATATATTCAAGAAAAGCAAAACTTAGTATGAATTTCTTCTTTTCCTAATGATTTTCTCCATCAGAAATATATTCAGGCAAAAGCTGTGCAACCCTTCCCTAGGGTGCTGTGGAGTGAATTCCAGCATATGTTGGGAGTTGAAAAAGTGATATCTGTGTTATCTTTAGCTTTAAAGCATCTATAGCAAGACACATGCGGCAAAATAAAACTAAACAAAAAAAAGAGAAATGATTGGGTATTTGGCTCTTCCTTATTAAGGAAGAAAGCAAGGTACAGAAAACCTTGAGGGGAGAAATTTTACATAAGTAGAAATTCAGGCATAGTGTGGAGGCACAGTGATTATTTTCACCAACTACTCTTTACTGAGACCAAAATTTCCACTACTCTAGTTGCAGATATAGTCACAGAAAGTATTTTTCCACTCAATTTCCTCAAGCACCTTGCCTTAGTGCAACTGGAGACCCTGTCTTCTGTGTTGGTGATTTCCTAAGCTACACAATTTGATTATTTTCATGGTACCTGAATCCTTGAACAAATATCTTGTATTTATTAAAAATTTACTGTATGATATTTGGATCTTACAGTAATTTCTTGGATCAGAAAATATGAGTTTTGTGAACTAGAGTGGATTTGATGCACCTGAATTATAATGTGGAGCCAACTGAATATTATTTCAAAGTTTTTGCATACATTAAAATAACATGTACTAATATATACAATGGAATATTACTCAGCCATAAAAAGAAAGGAAATTGAACTACTTGTAGTGAGGTGGATGGACCTAGAGTCTGTCATACAGAGTGAAGTAAGTCAGAAAGAGAAAAACAAATACCATATGCTAACACATACATATGGAATCTAAAAAAAAAAAAAAGGTTATGAAGAACCTTAGGGCAGGGCAGGAATAAAGACACAGACGTAGAGAATGGACTTGAGGACATGGGGAGGGGGATGGTAAGCTGAGACGAAGTGAGAGAGTGGCATGGCCTTATATATACTACCAAACGTAAAATAGATAGCTAGTGGGACGCAGCCGCATAGCACAGGGAGATCAGCTCGGTGCTCTGTGACCACCTAGAGGGGTGGGATAGGGAGGGTGGGAGGGAGACGCAAGAGGGAGGAGATATCGGGATATATGTATATGTATAGCTGATTCACTTTGTTATAAAGCAGAAACTAACACACCATTGTAAAGCAATTATACTCCAATAAAGATGTTAAAAAAAAATCACATGTACTAATTTTCACATTTTCTTTTGGTTGATCATCGCAAAGGATGATTAGATGTAAATATTTAACTTAATCCTTTCCTCCAAAAGGGTCAGAAGATAAGTCTTCTGATCCAGGTCATGTCTGCAAAGGACACTCCATCCTGTTTTCAGCATACCTGTTCCCTTGGATATCTCTAAGGCTTTGTTTGAAAACCAATAGGAAAGGATAAAGTCAACAAAAAAATGAAGCATATTAAATACTGTGAATAGTCAATATGAAACAAGATATTGAGTAGTGTCTATAAATTGTACTTTATACTGAAATTTTGGAATGGAAAAATAAGGCTGATTTTACATGGATTTTTGTTATGAAGTCTAATATTTTACAGATTAGGTCAATTTTCTCCAGAGATAAGCTGCATAGTGTGATGGGAAAAAAACTGGCTTTTGAAGTTGGAGAACTTAGTACGTTCAAGTACTCACCTGCCATTGGGTGACCTGAAAAACTCTTGTATCTCAATCAGACTACTTCACGCATCTGAAGAACTAGGAAATGGTAATAATACCTAGTTTGTAGGGTTATTATACAAATAAGTATTTAGAATATTGTGAATTTTTTCTTATATTTATTCAAGAAATATTTATTGAGACTGTTATACACCAATTACCAAGGATATACAGGAGAATAAAATGAAGCAGTAGTTTGTAAAATTTAAAGCAATAGACACATTATGTAGTTTTACTCAAAAGTCTTAATTAATACATTGCTGACTAATGTATAGTTTAGTCCTGATATTTAACTTTAGCGTTTTAAAATAAACTTAATATATGATACATTGAACAGATTGAATGTGACTGAATTTGTAAAGGAAAATCAGGTATATAATTCTTAACTGTCTCCACCCAACCCTTGCACACATGCCCCCAACACATCTTTTTCTCTCTATTAACTTTCAGTGTACAAATTTCCTTCTTGATCTTGCTGTCCTTATGCTAAAACACAGCTGTTTTGCTTCCTCAAATTATAGGGAATTGGGGATGCTTCATTGTTGGTTTATTCTGGAATTACACTGCACAATGAGAGAAAGACAACAAATTATCATTGTTTTGGATGTTAGAGAACAATTAGATGTTTGCGTATCAGAAGAGGAAATATCCCCAGTGCCTATGATAGATGGTGAAATCAAGCAATTTAGGAGTCTCAACTAACAAAATCATAACACATTTGTTGTGAGATTGTCTCTGCGTTTCTAGCTAATGCTGCTCTACTGATGTTTCTAAGCGCTAAGAAATGACTTCTCAAAATATGTGATATAAAATACATGACATCATGAGTCCCAGATAAGAACTATTAGTTGTCTTTCTTCATTAATCATTTTCTTCTGGTAATTGGAGATGTCAAGCTTACCCTGTGTTTCTCTTATCAAATTTAGGGAGCTCTGTATGTTGCGTCTTTAGCATTGTAATACCTAGCTATTATCTTAAAGTGAAGTACTTTGCCAAGGATATGGCCTTTAGTGTCATAGGGGTCCCTGTGCAGGGCCCAGGATTTGTTGGGCAGGAGAATGCTCAGATTTTCTAGAGGAAGTCATTTAGTTTGGTGTTAGTTTAAATACACAAATTTTTATTCAAGCACAGATAGGTTTGCATCCAGGCTCTGCCATTGATTTACTCTGTAAATTTCACCAATTTATTTAACTTTCTTAATTTCCTCAATTATATAATGAAATAATGGCAGTCTATACTTTAAGTGGTTATAAGGAGTATTCAAAAACTTAATGCATGTAATAAAATTATTACCATGTCTGATATTTAGTAATCTGTCAATAAACATAAATTGTTGTTCATCACACTCAAGATTAGAAGTATCCTAGTAGGTTTTGTAACCTAAGGACAATAAAGCTTTTCAATTTGAGAACACAGAGGCTTCAGATGAAATCCAGAAAAACAAAACAAAACAAAAGCCATTCAGTTATCAAAGGGAGAAGAAAAAGTAGAAGAAATAAACATTTCCATTAGTGCCACTGCACGATGGAAGTTCTACACACACACATTGTCTCATTGAATTAAATCCTAACATACCTTTCAAAAAAGGAATTTTTAGATAACTTATTTTAACAGAAAAAGAGACTGAGAAATATTGATAGCTAGAGTAATACACCTGAGATTACATAGCTATTGAGTTGCAGAGCCAGCTTTGGATCCTGTGTCTTTTTTTAAATTTTTTTTTCTCACAAGCCAAGATTAAATATCAGGCACTCTCAGATTAGGAAGTCTGCACGTAATACATATTCAAGTCAAATTGCAAAGGTTTGGGATCATGGCAGTGACCAGATTGTATTCAAGAGCAGTGATGTAACTCTAATTCACCAGTAAAGACCACTTCCCACAGGAGATCCTTGGGAACTTCCCATCAGGGCAGGACATGAATGGCTGGGTCTCAGTTCATAGCTTTGTGTTTACAAGTGACCATGGGTAACTGGGAGGGAGATCAAGAAGTGGTGTTGACAGAACATGCCCAAGAAGTAGAGTGCCAGTGACTCTTAGACCGTCTCAATTCCCATGAAAGTAATATAAAATAGATAGGAACTATAATAATAATATTTATTATACTGCTATGCCTCTATATCAGGCACTGTTAATAGGTACCTTCATCATACTAATGCTAATTTTTTAAGGAGCCGTGCAAGACTAATATTAGTGTTTCCATTTTATAGATAAATATAAGGCTCTAAAAGATACTATAATTTTCCCAAGGTCATGTGATTAAATAATGGTAGAGAAACTAAATTGTATTAGAAATTCAGAAGGGTACAGGGCCCGTGAATTCTGTTACTAACCGAGAATTAGCAAAACCTCCAGTAGATTATTTTGTATTTCAGTAGATAGCAGCACTATGTGAAGGAAGAGTACTTGACACTGACAGAGGATTCTTTGTTTTTAATTTTGCTTTATGGTATAAAGTGTAGCCTTCAACATGTCATTCAATTAAACTATTTCACCCTCAGTATTCATTGTTGTAAAATACGCGAGTAATGTTTCCCCTGTCTATTTCACTGGGCATTGAGATTGTAAGGAAATCATGCATTGGTACTATATAAATTCAAAGATAATATGCAAATATAACATTATTTTTGCCTATCTTCCTGGAACTACTTTTGAATAAAATTGGTTTAATACACATGAAAATGCTAGACAATTATAATGAAAAATCAAGAATCATTAAGGATAAGTGTAACCATTCCTGGGAGTATATAGGTGTTTGAATATTTGTACATAGAAAGGTCATTACTGTGCTTTCCATTCTCATTATTAATATAATCCAAGATTTTTTAAATCATATTTGTTATGAATCCTATATTTTTTGATATCAAGAAAACAAATCTCAGTGGGGACAGCTAACATGTCCAAGACCATATTATTAGTTAGCAGTGATATTGGGACTAGAATTCAGATTTTGTACTTCACAAATTTATTTTCCCTACACACCACTCTCTTCTGTACAAAAGGATGGATTTTTATACCCAATGGAATGATGGTGCAAGAATTAATTTAGTTCCTTCTTCAGAGTATTTGTATTTTTTTTTTTAATGTTTGAGAACCAGTAGTTTATTTATTTATTTGGATGCACCATGGAGCATGCAGGATCTTTGTTCTCTGAACCCATACCCACTGCAGTGGAAGTACAGAGTCTTAACCACTGGACCGCCAGGGAAGACCCGAGTATTTGTATTTTAAAAGCCACCTCTGAGCTCAAAACTTTAAAAAGGGGCACTGTAAAACCAGTTCCCAGTTCTCTGGTGGCTTATATGGAAAGTTCTCTCTGCTGTTTTTATAGAACTTATTTCTGCTTCTGGATATTCCCCTATGAGCCCCAAGATGGATCCCATTTTCAAACTCCCTCCTTCCTTTATCTCCCCAACATTCTCCAGATTCCAAGGGCCCCTTTCCTGGTCCTCTGGCTAGTAAGCCACTTCTTTATTCTCGCCACTCTGCAATGTGGTTCCTGAAGCTAAATTTGGTTGTATCCAAGTGGCAGGAGGATAGAGAAGTGAAAAACAAGAGAGTTGTCCCTCAAAACTTTCTGGACCACAGTTCCTCCGATGAGAGAGAAGGATTTCTGTATCTCAGTGTTTCAGGTACCTGCATGGTCACTTCTGCCATTGAACTGCAGCGTCAGGAGTTGGAATTGCCTGGGAGCAGGGCTGGGAAAGAAACAAAGAGGCAGGGGGAAGGCGGAGATTTCTCACTGCCTCTGCCCCATAGAGACGTCCCTTCCCATTCACTGGACTCAAAATGAGAATCTCTCTTGGAGATCTTCCTATCCATATCCGGTGCACATTGCCATGATTTATTTTGCCTTAAAAACCAGTAATAGGGAGGAGAAAAATAATAGATGGAAAAACATCATATAATTCATATTTGTGGAGATTTCCTCATATGAATATATTTTACACAGGTCTCTACTTAGCTCTGCTAGTGTAGGAGCATCCCTGAATTAAATAAACTCTGACACAATTATCAGAAAGCCCAAGAATAAGAAGACCTCAAACTGTGATAATTCACTAAACCAAGTTTCCCTGTTGAGACCTAATCTAAATGGTCAACATCCTTCCATAGACATTCTTTTGCTCAGATTCAACACTTCTTTTAATCTTAAATGTAAATTTAAATTTAAATCTTTGAATGTAAATTTTATCTTTAAATGTAAATTTAATATTTACATGTAAATTTTTACTTTTTTAGCATTATTGAGATATAATTGACATATAACATTGGGCAAGTTTAAGGTACACAGTTTGGTGATTTGATACACATATCAATACATTGCAAAATGATTACCATCGTACGGTTAACTGACACCCCCAACAAATCACATAACTACCATTTCTTTTTTGTGATGAGAGGATTTAAGATGTATGGTCTTAGTAACTTTCAACTATATAATACAGTATTATTAGCTATAATTACCTTGCTGTACATTAGATCTCAGAATTATTCATCTTATAACTGGAAATTTGTAACCTCTGACCAATATCTTCCCGTTTTACTCACTCCAGCCCCTGGTAACCACCATTCTATCTTTTGTTCCTACAAGTTTGGCTAGTTTAGATTCCACATATAAGTGATATCATACCGTATTTGTCTTTCTCTGACTTACTTCATTTAGCATAATGCCTTCAACTTTCAGCCAAGTTGTTGCAACTGATAGTATTTCCTTTTTTCTCAAGGCTGAATTAAAGTTCCACTGCATATATATATCTCACATCTTCTTTATCCACTCATCCATATACAGACGCTAAGGTTGTTTCCATATCTTGGCTATTGTGAATAAAACTACAATGAAAATGGGAATGTAGATATCTCTTCAACATCTTGTTTTCATTTCTTTTGTATATATACCCCACAAGTGGGATTGCTGGATCATATGGCAGTTCTATTTCTAATTTTTGAGAAAACTCCATACTGTTTTTTATACTGGCTGTACAAATTTGCATTCCCACCAACAGTGCACAAGGGTTATTTTTTTCATATCCTTGACAGCACTTCTCTTTTTGATGATAGTCATTCTAATAGGTGTGAGGTGATATCTCCTTGTGGTTTTGACTTGCATTTTCCTGATGATTAGTGCTGTCCAGCACCTTTTCATGTACTTCTTGGCTATTTGTATGTCTTGTTTAGAAAAATATCTATTCAGTGCACCTGCCCATTTTCTAATCAGGTTGTTTGATTTTTTTTTTGTTATTGCTACTTTGTTGTATAAATTCTTTATGTATTGTATGTATTTCAGAGCTTCTCCTATGTCTTCAGTTTCTCAAAATAATCTTTATACCAAAGAGGTATATTCTCACGTGGCATATTCTGTTACTTTTCGCTTTCTTCCCATCTCTCAAAAACATTGGAGGTCATCTCTAAACTGGATTTTAAATAATTATCTTCCTGCCTAACATTTAAAATTCTCAATTTTTCTCTACATTCATTTTAATATCTGCTTCAAATCAGCTTTCTAACTTTTCACTTACCATTTATCTTCTCAAGTCAAAACGTTAAAAGAACTCCCCCAGGCTCTTCATATTAGGATTAACTTACAATGTTCTACAAGACAGCCCTTGAAAATGTATCTTATTTAGCTTCTCACCTTTTCCTACTAATGACTCACAACTTCACTCAGCTAAGGTCTCTGGCAGGTTTTCTAATTTTCAAGCAAGACTACCCAGTGTGTTCTGGTTTTCGCTTGTCTTTTACAAACCTTCATTATCCTCAGTTTTGATCAAGGAAACCTAGTCTTTGAATTTGCTTTAAACCTGGTGGTATTTGAGTTACACTGTCTTATGTTATATCACCTAGCTTTTGATTGTTTATATTTCTCTATAGTGCTAATATCAATTTAATTTAACTTACTTTAAAGAGTGCTTCATAATGTGGGTTGTACTTTGGAAACATCATGTTTATTTGTGGGGATTTTTTTGAAATTAAATTTAAAAATTTTTATTAATTGCCTATTGTGTAGAAGACAGCATAAAGTCCCACCCAAATCCTTTATGGCTTTACGAAACTTTTTGGACACACTGGTCTTTTCCTTATCTTAATTCCCATAGACTGTATTCACATAAAATTATATTCTCTAAGATAATTTCTATGTTTAATAGTTCAAAATTTTACCTACAGCTAAGCTGGCATTGGTAAAATTAACATCCTATGCTTTTATCAGAAACATAAAATGTACATTTTGGTTACTTAGGACTGTAAGTGGTTGTCAAGTATGAAATATGCACATTTCCAAGAAGTATAATTTCTGATGTATTTAAAAATGAAATTAAAAACAACAAAGAGCCAAGCCATAAAATGTATTTAATTGTTAAAATAAGAAACCTGTTTCCCAGATTCTTCCAGAGCTTGTAACCACATTTATCTAAACTATCACACTCTATATCTCCAGTACACTGCACAAATGGACTAATGGCAAGCAAACCATCGACCTTACTTCATCCCAAAGATTTGGCCCTCATCTTAAAAGCAGCAATAAATCCTCACATAGCTCATCATCAGTTTGCTGAATAAGCATTCTGGACCATGTGGACTGTATTTCCAGAAAGATGCATCCCCAAAGCAATGTCCTCAGATATGCTGAATCAGCATGCTGACAAGGAACACAAAGAGATGCCTTTAAATGTTCTGTCTGAGCCAGAGTCTATTAGTAGAGATGAGTATTCAACACATAGACAAAAACATACAGGTGGTAAGACTCTTTTAACCTAATACATGCATGTAAGTACGTGCAGTTCTTTACTTGATTATAGTTTTTATTTGATTCAAGAACTTGTTAGTTTCTGCCTATGAAGGACAGGCTATAAAACCATGAAGTTGTTTTCATAAATCTCCAAATCTGATGCATTACTGTGATTACAAGATTTGACAAGATGATTTATGATGTTTTGCCTTATTTAAATCACTTTAACTCTGTGATGCTACCATGTTGTTAAAACATATATTTTGATTTGTCAGCCTAGTTCAGAAATACAATGGCTATCGATTTTTAAGGCAACCATTTATTGCACTTCTAGGAGCTGGTGATCCAATCTATGTTTAGCTAGACTTTTGGTTATAAAGAAAATAATCTCTAGGTGGTTATGGCTAACAGTTTTGAGGTTGTCTGTGAGCTGTACCTATTCCAGATTGCTATCACTATAAAAAAGCTGAAAGTTGAAAAGGCATTATCATCAGATGTCCATCTTATACCAGGTTAATTCCCCACCACTTAAAAATATACACAAAAACACACTCAATAATCCATAATAGCTCAAATCTTTGGCATTAGTATTTTTTCCATTACTGGATCTCTTCAGAATTTCCAATGACTATGTTTGAAGACCGTCAAGATTCTGTAAATCGAGCACTATAGTGTACAATTTTCTGATTATCCTGGCAAAAAAAAAAAAAAAAAAGAATAGTTTCCTATAGGATTAAATAAGAACATATATAAGTGGGAAATTAAAATCTTACTTAGAATTGGTGCTGGTTGATGATAGGCTGATTCATTCAAGAGCTAAATAACGTGTTCTCATATATCCATTTTAAATAATTTATTCTACAGCTCAACAAAATAATTCATCCATCTAATGGAATTTTATAATCTTTCACAAAGAAATGGAGGCAGAATATAAATCCCATGAATGCAAAAGGTCTATTAATGTCAAATAAACACCTTTCTTCACTAACACCAATCCACTGCTTTTCAACAAATTGCTCAAGCTCCCTGATTCCTCTTGGCTCAACATCTCAGATCTTTCCATTCATATCAAGTCTCTTTGATTCTGCGTCTCCTTCTAGTTCCATTCCCTGGATGAATAGAAAGCATTCTCCCAGAGATAATTTTAAGAGTTATGTTCCTTCTATATTATTTATAATTCATTAAAGCACCCTCATTGTATTCCAACCTCACATTATTTAATTGAGTTGGGTCCCTCACATATGGATTTCTTGCTAGAGGAGGGGGTGAACCAATCAACAACTATAGAAACACTGCCATGTTGAAGCTAAGCATGTTTAAATCTGTATTTAAAGACCTCCAAGATATTGAAAGAAATCTGATCTTCAGTCTTCTTTTAGCAGTTTGCCAAACCAGCACTTATGAAGAAGATCAACATATAAACTAGATAAAAATGAAAGAATGAGGACTGATGGGGTAGGAAAAGGCCTATATGCTTGATAATCGGACATTGAGGTACTTGTACCGAGCCCTAGGATGAATCAGAGCATTAATTGTCAGACATTAAAATAGATAATCCCTGGAGTTGCTTCCAGTTCAAGTGCTTTAAGGGTAATGATTATAAATGTATTTGTCATTTCTGTGTTTACTCTGAACTGTGTGTTGTATTTTTGTTGTTGTTGTTTAAAATCATGACCTAAAATATATTAGGCAAAATACATCAAGTCAGCAAATCTTAGGTGTACAACTCAATGAATTTTCATAGAGGTATGTATTCACCTAACCACCTTCAAGATCCACATATAAAACACTACCCCAGATGGTTCCCTAATGCACCTTACCAGTCATGAACTACTCCAAAGGTAACTATCCTTCTTACTTCTATCACCATCAATTAGTTTTGTCTACTCTTAAACTTTGTATAATGGAATAGTACAGCATATATTTTTTGCATGAGGCATTTGCCTAACATGATGACTGTGAAATTAATCCATGTGAATGCATGTATAAGTAATATATTCTTTTTATTGCTTTGTAATATTCCATTACAAAAATAAACCATAATTAGTGTATCCATGTTCACTTGCTGAATATTTGTGTTTACATTTAAGTTATTATTAATAAAGCTGTTATTAATATACATGTGCATGTTTTTTGATTATATATGCACTCATTTCTCCTAGATATATACCTTAAGATAGAATTGTTAGGTCATAGGTAAGGCATATGTTCAACTTTGATAAATATTGTCAAACAGTTTTTGTAAATGGTTAGATCAATTCTCCTCCTCACCAACTATTTCGAAGGGTTCCAGTTCCTCCACAAATTTGCTGACACTTGATATTGTCAGTCTTATTAATTACAACTAATTTGGGTGGGTATGTAGTAATACAATCATCCCTCTGTATCAGAGGAGAATTGGTTCCAGGACTCCTGTGGATAGCAAAATCTGCAGATGCTCAAGTCCCTTATATAAAATGGTGTATTATTTGTATATAACTATACACATCTTCCTGTATACTTTAAATCATCTCTAGATTACTTATAATACCTAATGCAATGTAAATGCCATGTAAATGTTGTAAATATAATGTGAAAGCTATGTAAATAATTGCTAGCACATGGTAAATTCAAAATTTGCTTTTTGGAATTTTCTGGAATTTTAAAAAAATATTTTCTGTCTATGGTTGGTTGAATCTATGGATACAGAACCCATGGATAGAAAGGGCTGACTGTACCTCATTGTAGTTGTAATTTGTATTTACCAGATAAGTAATGATATTGACCTTTTTATCAGATACTTACTGTCCCAATGGATATCCTCTTTTATAAAGTGGTTCAAGACATTTGCCTATTGCGTTGTTTTCCTTTTTTTAAACTGAGTTACAGCAATTCTTTATATATTCTGGAAAAGACTGCATAGTTAGACATAAGTATTGTAAAGATGTTCTCAGTGTGTGATTTGTGTTCACAATCTTTTAATGACATGTTTTTATGAACAATGATTCTTGATTTTAATGAAATCAAGTTAATCAAAATAATTTGTACTTTTTAATGGTTATACTCTTTTGTCATGTTAAAGAAATCTTTGTCTCCTCTATAGTCTTAAAGATACTTTTCTATGCTTTTTTCTATATCTTTTTTTAACCTGTCATATTTAAGTTTATATTTCATCCCAATTAACATTTTTTCATATCTTTATTTTTATTGAACAAAATAAAAGTGATAAAACCGTTCCCTGGGCTCCAGTGTGATGAGTGAATGTACTGTAACAGAAACTCTACCAGAGGCTATGTGCATTCTTTCTAGATATTCCCACTGCCCTTATCTACTGAGTTTCCCTTTAGCATGATTAGACCTTGCTCTTTTCTTTTTTTCACCTGTGATTTCTTAGAGTGAAGGAGAAAAAGAAGCTCTGAAGCAACGTACTTTTATTTTGTATGTTTAACTGATTCAAACTTGACTTGGTCTACTATTTCTTAATTAATGAAAAATGAAAACTCCTACATAATGCTCTAAGACAGGAACTGCAAACTTTTTCCATAAAGAACCAGATAGATGCCTTTGCAGGCCACGCAGTCTCTGTGGCAAATACTCAACTCCACCATTGGAGCACAGAAGCAACCATAGATACTGTATGCATGAATAGGCAATATTTTGTTCTGATATAAATTTATTAAAAAGAAAAAAACCGACAGGAAGGTAGATTCAGACTGTGGACTGTAGTTTGCCAATTCCTGCCCTTAAGGAAAGGAAAAGCAACTACCATTTATTGTCTGTCTAGTACACTACAGGTATCATTCCAGAATATAAAATAATCATGCAGATTAATTTTTAATTTTAATTAATTTTAATTTTATTAATTAAATTAATAAATTAAAATTTAATTTATTAAAATTTATTTTAATTTTAAAATTTAAAGAGATAATAAATCTCTTTTTAATAAATCTAAAATTTAAAGAGATAATAAATCTCTTTTTAAATAAATTTAAAAATTTATTTTATTTATTAAAATAAATTTTAATTTATTAAAATTTATATAAATTAAAATTTAATTTTAATTAATTTAAAAATTTTCATTTCCAAGAGTCGGTCCGTTGGTTAACTACCATGTTGGTTAGCCTGGTAGCTAATATGTGATTGAAAATGCGACTAGTTTGAATAATAATTAGCGTGATTCCAAATTACCATTTTTATTTGATATGATGTAAGGGTCAAGGCTGATTTTATTAGCTGAGCCTGTCTTCTGGCTCTGTTCCCAGTAGCTGATCCTCCTCTGAAGGAGGGTCAGAGCAACATAGCCCAGTATCCACAAGAGGAGAAACACAGAGCAAAGTTTCCTGAGTGGAATCGACAAACAGGAACTTCAAGCAGTGAAATACAGGAGAAATTCAGTCTAGAAAGTGAAACATTTTGAGCTCCTAAATTATATTTAGAAGTTGAAATATGACGTCAACACCTCTCTCTCTACTTATAATAATAGAATTTCAACTAGCTACAGGTGCTGCCTTAATTACCCACATATACACTCATTAATAGTTTTTAAAAGTCTAAACTGTGGATGTTATAAATTCCATATTTATGGCAGGAACATTTGTAATTAAATCCAGCAAATGTGCTTTCTAAATTCAGTTTTTGCAAAGCTCCCTATGAGGATTCTCTTAGCTTTTTCTGTTCTTTGTGTTCTCACTCTGCGTAATGAAAACCATGCCATCCTGCATGCTATCAGTAAAAATGCATCTAATGATGTGCAAAATACTTTCAGTCCTTCAGAAAAAAAGTTGTATGTATTAAAATTTCTGAAATAATAACAGATCACAAATAGTCCAAAGCAATGTCTGCATCAATTTTGGGAATAGTCCAGCTTATACCCAATCTCATTTTAAGGAAACTGGATATTTGCAAAAACATTGCAAAAATACAGCCTGGATATTAAACTAGTTTGATTTTGGAGATGAACAAACAAATGAACATGTGATCAGTGAAGGAACACCAAACGCTTGAGAAATGCGTGTAGGCTGGACCAGAATTATTGTTCCTCCTTTGCATGTATTTATGGTGAATAAAGAATGGGAAAGGCCAAGGGTCCACTCCGTGTCCAGAACAGTCTTTCCATGCCCTGCAGTCCCACTCTCCACCCCACCCCAACCTGTTCTGTGTCCCACATGACTGATCTCTACAGAATGTATCAACCAGCCTTTTCTGCCCCATAGATTTTGGTTGAGTTCATCCAGAGGGAGGCACCAGCAGGGGAAAGGAAGACAGGAAAAGAAACATGGTGGTATTTATTCCTTCAGCTACTTTTTAGCTGGCTCCTATTTCTCGCACAGGGTCACAGCAGCCTTCTCGTGTGCCACAGCGACAGTTCTCTCCGGGTTCTTCGGGTAAAACACCTTCCAGTTGGACCTTTGGACCTCGAGGTTGTATGTTTCCTATTGTTGTTGGCCCTGGCATGCATTGCTGCCTCTGTTGGTTTCACTTCACTATGCTGGTCCCTTCCTCAAACTCTGTTCAGTTGAACCTACCTTTTTAAAGCTTTTATTTTGAAAGAATTTCAAAATTATAGAAAATTTTAAAAATTGATACAGAGAAATCTTATGTTCCTCTATCTAAATTGACAAATTTCATTGTCTTGTAATATTTGTTTTACATATCCTTTCTTCATACTTATATATGAATATATATTTGTAAAATTAATTTTTATAAACAATTTCCCCATAATACTTTAGTGTGTCTTCTTTGTAACAAACATATTCTTTTACATAGCCACAGTGTAGTTATTAAATTCAGGAAATTTAGCATTGAAATACTGATCTATAGCCCATATTAATTGTATTTTTCAATTATTTCAATAATGTCTTTACAGCCATTCTTTTATTCTAATAGAGGCTCCAGTCCAGAATCATGTATTGAATTTAGTTGTCTTGTCTCAAACCTCACTTTTGAGTATATTATCTATTTCCTGATGGGACTGTGAATAATACACTCCATATGAAAAGTGATGAATAAATGTCCCCAGTAGTCCTGATTGGAATCATGAGTATAAAAGTTATATTTCCTTTTTTAGTCTGCACACTTATTGCTCCAGAAAAGAGTGTCCCCATTCATTCAGTGTTCGTTAAGTTTCTGTTCCATGCAGAGCCACGTATGGGCTAAGTGCTAGGAATTAGAATGGGCAAGAGGAAGACATCAAAGAGATAGAAAAATAATTCTTATGTCCTAAGAGTTCTAACCTTAAGAGACATGAAGGTTTTTCTATTTTCCCTCTGAAAAACAAAAGGAAGGTTATAGCAAGAACTTTAAAATTCAAAGTATACTATTGGACAGGACTGACAAATACCTGGAAAAATTCTGCTGTTTTATAAGCCTTGGGACTTCCCTGGTGGCTCAGTAGTTAAGAATCCGCCTGCCAATGCAGGGGACACAGGTTCGATTCCTGGGCCGGGAAGATCCCACATGCCGCATGCAACTACTGAGCCCGCATGCTGCAACTACTGAAGCCCACGCACCTAGAGCCTGAGCTCCACAGCAAGAGAAGCCACCACAATGAGAAGCCAGCGCACTGCAATGAAAGTAGCCCCCACTCACCACAGCTAGAGAAAGCCCGTGCGCAGCAATGAAGAGCCAATGCAGCCAAAAATAAAATTTTAAAAAATAAATAAATAAAAGCGTTGCTGGTGCAGATGTCAAAAACTAATCATGGACCATTTCTACGGTGCCCAGTTGTGATCTCAGAAGTTTTCACACCACAGCGAACTGAGAAGTCATTATCAATTGATCAAAGCACACATCTGCAGTGAAATCATTTTTCCCATCTCTGATCTAGGAATAAGCATATGTTGTAAAAATAATGTGAAGGACCCAGGACTGAATGAGATAAAGGACACTAGCCAGATAGCCTGTAGACAATGCAAAAATGAGTGACCCAAAGCAAAACACCAGCAAATTCAGAAAATATGAGCAAAGCCTTTTTACTCAAATAACAGGCAGCTTTTGTCTCTCATTTATAGGGACACTGTTTATTGGAAGTAAAACCAGACAACAATCTATCAGAAGATTGTTTTTATACTTGGGCCCTGAAGTGGGATTTGAACATGCAGAGGTGCATTCACTGGCCTTTAAAGAATCTGATAATGACCCAGCCTTACTCCCCAGACTTACTACAAAGTGGATAGAAGAGAGTCCACAGAGAATTTGCAAAAGACCAAGTCAAATTAGAGATGTAAATAAAACAAACATTAACATCCTAAGAACATGAAACAGAACTCTAAGCCATTCAGCTGAAACCAGCAGAACAAATAAGATGAAGCAGAGCCCCTAACGGTCATATTTGAGCCATGGTGAAGAATCTAAACTACCTATAAGCTTAATGTGAAAGCAAGTAAAGTGTTTTTTTGGTTTTTTTTTAACCATTCCCCTAGGTAGGCAGCTGTCACCAGATCAAAGGCTGTTTAACATTCCAGAGCTGGCTAATCAACAAACTCAAAAGGATCTTGGATTTCCCCAAGAGGTGACATCCATTTCATTAAGGCTTATATGAGTGAACAGAAGAAGAACATTATTATAGGTTTTGCCTCAGGACACTCAAATGAAAATCACATTTCACTATCTTGATTGCATTTGCAACACACAAAACAAAGGGGAAAAAAATGTGACATGTTGCACATGGAGCAATTTTTCTACATATTATGTTCTTGTCCTCAAGGTAAATCCAACTAGTCATGCAAAGTTCTCACTTCCCACTTGGAAACACACACACACACACACACACACACACACACACACACACACATATATATAATATATATATTTAAGTTCTTGAGTTAAAAATAAAACAGCAGAAACAAAAGTTGCCGTTTTCTCAAACGACAGCATAAGCACTTTCCTCGTGAAAGATGGTTTAACGCGGGTCATAGAGATAGTAGCAAGGCTAGGCGTCCGGGCATTTACTCCTCTCTGAAAGAGAACATACAGCAAGATCCAAGCCTTACACAAGACTGGCCATGGGTGCTGGCCATGCACGGGAGCACCTACACTACACAATTTTAACTTAATACTTAGTTGTTTAAGACACTTAGGCTCAGTGAAAATGAAGGTAAGAGAAACTTCATAAAAGAAGAGAAAAAAGTGGGTAGGAATTGAAGTCGGGGGAAATGTAAGAGTGTGAACTATTGGGAACATCGAAGAGCGAGGCACCCAGAGGTAAGAGCGTGCTAGACCCAGACTTCCCCCTCTTCACGACATTACTGCCCTCTCTCTTTCTACTGGCTCTTTAATATGGTAGAGCCACGCCAAAGCCATAAATTCCTGCCTTTACACTTTGGATATGGAACTTGATCTGACTTTTGCCAAAGGAGCATTTCGGGTGTTCCTCTTCCTTACCAAGATTCACGCTGTGAAAAAAATTAACACCCATGTGGAAGTTGTGAGAAAAAGACGCCTTTTAACTTTTCTTCTCTTTTCTCCTCCTTTTCTTTTCATTTCTTCTCCTCTTCTCCACCCCCCTCCGTGTCTTTTTCCTTCTTCTTCAATCATTCTTGTGGTACATGAATTTTAAAAGGACACTTCATGTCAGGATTTAGTGGGTCAGTTTAGAATAAAGAATTAAGTCAATTGGCTCTACAGTCAGACTGCCGAGAGCACAGCTTGGCACACGTTTTCTGTAAAGGACCAGATTGTAAATAATTTAGACTTTTCAGACCTTAAGGATAGCTGTTGTAACTACTCAACTCTGATGTTGGTTCATAGACTTATGTAAACAAAGAGGTGTGACTGTGTTCCAATAAATTTTTATTTATGAACACTTAAATTTCACATAACTTTCACACATCACAAAATATTATTATTTTTTTTGATTTTTTCCTCATTCATTAAAAATGTAAAAACAATTCTTAACTCATAACACATACAAAAACAAATGGCCAGCCAGATTTGGCCAACAAGCTGTAGTTTATCGTCCTCTATGCAAGAGTTAAATACTAGCGCATCACCTGCCACATCTGTGACCTTAGTCATGGTACTTAACTTTTCAATTTCCCTCATCTGTAAAAGGTGGTCATTTGTTTTATGGATCCTAGCTGGGTCTTGAGTTGTTTTGTGGATTAAAGATGGTAATACTAAATATCACCTTACATATAGCAAGCTTTCAATAAATGCTACCTGCTATTATTACTAAAATTATAGACTAATTTACATCCACGTACTTGTAGTCAATGTGCCCCATTAATAATCTATAAGAAAAATCATATTATACCTTACTTCAAGTTAAATTACATGATCTTGTCTGGACTTAAAAAGCAGTATATGAATTATATTTTCATTATTTTGCCTAATTTAGGACAGCTGGTATGAAAAGGAGAGGGAAAGATGAGAGAGAAAGGAGATTTAACCTTAATTTATATCTGTTTCATGATTGGTGCCAAGGACATTTTGTGCGTGTGTGTGTGTGCGTGCATATATATATATATATATATATATATATATATATATATATATATATATAAATTTAATATTTACTGTAAGTCTTTGTCATATAGTATCCTCCTCTTGTCCACTAGAAATAAAGGTTGAGAGAGTAAATAACTTGACAAATATCACATGACTAAGCTAGTAATTGGCAAATCAAGACACAAAGGTGTTTAACTTCAGAGGCATAGCTCTTTCAATTACTACTATGTGTTTGCCTGGAGAAGCTGTTAACTCAAGTCTCCAATTTTATTTATTTACATGATTTTAATGAAAAATTTTATACACAACAAAAGTGCAGAGAAGAGTATCATGAACCCTCCTCTCTACACTGCCTCTTGAAGAAGAGTCAACTAGTGACCAGCCTTGTTATATCCCTACTCTCCGCCTCCCACCTCAGATCGGCACATTAATTTTTAAATATGTAATTCTAACTCATGTAATGATGCATTAAAACTGGATGTTCAAGAAAAAAGTAAAAATATCAAAAATAATGTCATTGCAAGAATCCCAACACAATTCTTTTTGCTATTCCCTATCAGGCTTTATGTAGGTGATATAATTTTTATTAGCATTTTGTCATAAATTTTTTTATTTATATAAATTTCATAACTTTTGTATTTAATCAATATAATACAAATATCATAATTAACTGTCCTCAATTATTAAACATTGTATTTTAGATTGAAGCTTATATTTGTCACAAATTTAAAAATCAGCTTTAGAAAAAATTTAATTTACTATACATTGCTGAGCTTTTCACAAAATTCAAAGCAGGCTTGAACCCCCAAGCCTTGGGAAGGGTAGTACTAGATCAGCTACGGGACCACAGTGGCAAAGGTCTACTCTCTGAAGTGCTGCTTTTCAAGTTTTAATGTGCAAAAAAGTCTTCCGAGCTTATTACTAAATGGCAGATTTCTATGCGATAGACAGAATGGGCCCCGAGAGTGTGCATTTCTGACAAGCTCCCAGGTAACGCTAATATAGCTGGTCTTTGGCCCAATCTTGAATGCAGAGTTCTGAAACCCTCATTTAATATGATGTAGCAACAAATAATTTATCCAGATTTTGGTTCACATGTTTGTATTCTTAGTTGTATTTATACATACACACACACACACACACACACACACACACATATATATATATAGTGTATCATATGCATATATATAGACATGATTTTGATGCACAGAAGTTTTATTTCTGTGTTTGTTACCAAAACTGTTAATCTTTAATCTTTTTCATCTTTTCCCCCCGTTATTTCTATGCTTTGAGACAATCTCATTTCCAAAGTCATGCAACTCATTGAATTCACATGTGGAAGAATTCCAGAAATTGGTTTCTGATGTTAAAATAATCAAATACAATATAGAAATGTGAAAAAGAAATTAAGAACTGTTGACCCTTGAACAATGTGGGTTTGAATTATGTAGGTCCATTTACCCGTGGATATTTTTTTCAATAGCAAAGTCTACAGTGCTACAGGGTCTGTGGTTGGTTGAATCTGTGGAAGGGGAGGAGACATGGATATGGAGTTGTTCAAGGGTCAATTGTAAATCACCAATAAAGATATATCAGTCTCATACTAACTTCAAGGCATCATATTAGATGCATTGAAAATATAAGTAAAAGAAAAACCCTTCCTTATTATCTCATGGAATTTATAAATTCCTATTTCTCTTTCAATTTGGTCACTTCTGGATTTTATATATTGACTGGGCATGAAAACCTATATGAATTTCGGTAAATAGAAAATTCCATTTAAATCAAATCAATTCTTTAAGAGTTTCAGTGGCGATGGTTGGAGTTTTATTGATTAGAGTTTGCAAGCCTGTCATATATCACCCCTTCTTAAGCATTTATATTAGTAATGCTATTAATGCCACCAAATGTGTCTTGTCTTTGAATGCCAGGCTGTGTTTGCTTAATCAGGAAATTGAGTGAACAAGAGTATGGCACTATTTACTTAACAATAAAAGGATTTTTCCTATCAAATGCAAGTCTTTATTCAAATAGCAAGCATAATTACCTAACTATTAATAGTTATTCCTTAAAATTGTCAACCAATGGTCATTTCTATTAACTTGCTAATTTCTCTAGAAGACATAACTTTCCTGACTTTTTTTCTTTCATCTTCCAAAAAACAAAGAAAAAAAAGATGAAGATAATGAGACCATATTTTCTACAATTCTCTTTTACTACATCCCAAGCTACATCCCAAGATGCTTCATATACTTCATGTATTGACTTACTGTTTATCCTATATATGGATTAAAAAATCTGCATCAGTTACTTAAACTTATCAGTTAATATAACTGATAATATAAGTTTATAACTTAAACTTAGCGTTTAATACAACTGCTTTAGAAAGCCATCAGGAGATTTAAAAGAATAGTTTCTTTGATTTCTTTCCATGGCATGATTTTAAGGATTAAGCTCTTTTTGCTTCTCTGAACATTTAGATCTGTATAAAAAATAAACTGAACCAAACTTAAACAGTGATATCAAACAACTTGATCACAGATTTTAAAGATCAACTGGGAAAATGGCACAGAAGACTCAAGCAATTTGCTTTTTAGAATTTTATTGTTCTGGCTAGTCTACTAAATTGTGCCCAGCTCTTAATCTATTCCCTGGAAACTAACTTGAAGTACATGGGCTACTAGCAAATGATCTGGTTCATCACACCTGTATTTGGGATGATATTTGGTGATAGTGGTTATAAGAATTCCCTTACTTTCAGGCATATTATATAATTGTTCTCCAATTGGTGGTCCCATTCCAGAGTTGACTGTAAATGTCTGTTGTCCCAAGATACAGGTAACTTTAAGTGATTTTTCTGTGCATGAAATGGCCAGTAATTTAATTTACTAAAGTGCTTGGAGGTATGTGTTTATAGATCAATAAAGAGAAGTAAACATTTGTCCCATTACCAAACGTATCTCAAAACACAGAAGTACCGTTTAACTCTCAAATGTGCTTTTTTGAGTAGAATCCATTTTCAGAATTCCCTTCCTGCTGCAGAAATATCACTTTTGGGGGTGGGGACATGGTTAGAAAATGGTAACTAATGGCCCAAATCAAGGTACATCCTAATAGACTGCAGCAAAGATACAAAATGTCAGTCTCACCAGACATTTTTTGGAGCAAAGCACTCTCAGTCTGTAAGTGAATTTAAAGGTTATATCATTAATGTTATGAGTTTCAATCAATACAGTTATAACGACATTTAACCTTCTCCCAGTTCCCTAGTCTCCTTACCCTAAAAATGAGATAATTTTCTTTCAGAGGTAGAACTTCTGAATTTCAGCCACAAAAGGCTATGAAGCAAAATGGAAAATAATTTTGAAATTAGATCTTGGTTTTTCTGAAGTGCAATTTTCTCACTCGTAAAATGGTAATGATAATGCCTCATTCATAATCGAGGATTGAACACATGTAAAGTGACCTCTCTAGGACCTGATATAGAGAAGAGGCTAGCATTGATAGCTGATATTTTTATCATTATTATAATCATTATCACCTACTGGTGCGAATATACCAAATTGACTCATTTGGTAATTCTCTGAAAGCCACAAACATTTTGACTGTTTTTAACAGAAAGCATGTATAGGACATTGAATTTTTAACTGGTTTACTATTAAGAATTGATGGGTTCTAGGAAATGGTGGGCTAGTAAACTCGTTCTCCAAAAAGAAGAAAGCCCTTATTTGAAGTGTTTGCAGATTTCTGTGGTCCAAATGCTCCCACCATGGCCAATTTTATGTACTGAATCCGAAGTTTAGAAGACATGCACAGTAGGGTCTCATGGTCTGGGGCACACCGGCTCCAGCACACTGCTGACCCTAGGTCAATTAAATGATAACCAATTATTGGAAAGACAAATTCAATAAATAACAAAATCAGAAAATGACCAACTCATTAAATGACAAATAAGTCAAATAACCAATTTACAAAATGACAAATTTGTCAAAAGCCAATTTTCCAAAAGCTAACTTGCAGAAAAGTAATGTGCCATATGATCAATTCCCAAGGCACCTTAGTTACAAAACGTATCAAATACCTTAAAGAGGAATTGAGAAATTTTTTCAACCATTGTGCTTCCAGAGGAAGACAAACACAGGGGAAGAAAAAAAAAGCTTAAAAATGCAAAGAAGATAGACACTTACATGGGTGGGAAAACCCATTTAAATATAAACTGGAATATGTAACATACATTATCCTGACATTAAACCAAACTAGACTAAGAACTATGCAGCTAACGTGCTGAAAGGCAATGAATAATTAAACTTTGAAAAATGAAATCCTAATCAATATGGCAATCTATTAATTTGCTATCTACTATTTTCATCAACAGGCAAATTGAGCTTTCAGTGAATCGACTTTACTTGAATTTATTCTCATTATCTTTGTGTGCTTTGTACCCAAAGATCCTGAAACACAGAGACTATTAATAACAGCAAATTTAGTCACTGAGGTCTTGATATGAACTTCCAGTGATTTTTAAAGGCTTATTGTCAAATCATATGGATGTCTAATTATTTTAAATATAATTCTTCACATTAGGGGTAGGAGAGCTAGAGAAATACAAAATGTAAATTCTCTGGCTTTGAAGTTGCACTTAGAACTATCTAGGCATGATTTAACTTGTATAACTCACTATAAACAAAATTATTAAATACTCAGTTTGCCTTTATCCCATCTCTTTCCCCAACTCCCCTTTCAGTGGCCATCTGTATCTTTTCTGAGTACACCCCAAATACTGCAGATATATCCTTTCATCTACTTGCAGGCTTACACACACCCTCAGCTAATGCCATTAGTCTCTTCCTACGCTTTCCTCAGCCTAATTAGTCTCAGAAAATGGCACTTTAGAAAGTATCTTAGACATAGAGGTACCTGAGATCTGAAAGGGACCTTGCATGTCATTTAACTTTATATTGGATTTTATGAATTGGGAGATTGGGATTGACATATATACACTAATATGTATAAAATAGATAACTAATAAGAATCTGCTGTATAAAAAAAAAATCAATAAATAAAATTTTAAAAATTTATATTGGATTTTATTGGTGATGAAACTAAATTCCAAAGAAGTCAAGTGATTTACTGAAAGTCACCATAAAATAAGTTTATTCATTAGCTTTTTAGTTGGAATAGAATATTTATGGTCATAATTTCTTTGTAGCTCTTCTCATCAAATGATGAACTCTGTTTCTTTATCATCTTGAATCTGGGTGGTCCTGGGACTTGCTTTGACCAATAACATCTGGTACAAATGGTACTGTGTAAGTTCCAGAGACTAGGCCTTACAGGCCTTTCAACTTCTGCCTTTTCCCTCATGGAATGTTGTCCTGAGCCCACCAGGTAAGAAAGGCAGTTTAGCCTAGAGGACGAGAGGTCACATGAAGAAGAGCCAAGGCCAGCACTACCCACCCAGCATGTGAGTGGAGCCATCTTGGACATTGCAGACCAGCCTACCCTCCAGCTAATGAAGAAGGATGGAATGAGCCCTGATGAAGGAGCAAAGTAACCCTCCGAATAACTTACAGAATTGTCAGAATTAATAGATCACTGCTGTTTTAAGTCACTAAATTTTGGGATGGTGCATTACATAGTAGTTAATTGATTTGTTTTTAAATGGCATTTCAGGTGGCCTACAAAAATATAAACACTGCAGATTTTCAAAAGCAAAGGAGATAATTCAGTATACTTCAATTAAAAATATATATAAACTTCTGGGGAGGGAGGATTGGGAGTTTGGGATTAGCAGATGTAAACTATTGTATATGATAGGTAAACAACAAGGTCCTACTGTATAGCACAGGAAACTATATTCAGTATCTTGTGATGAACCATAATGGAGAAGAATATGGAAAAGAATATATATATGTATAACTGAGTCACTTTGTACAGCAGAAATTAAACACAACATTGTAAATCAACTATACTTCAATAAAATTTAAAAATAAATATGTATATACTTCAATAAAAATGATATTCAACTATATTTTAATAAAAAAAGAAAGAAAATAATTCAGAATATCAAGATGAAGGGCAAAGAAAATAATTCAGAATATCACAATGAAGGGGAAAGCAAAGGTAGTAAAAAAAAATAGATGGGCATAGATAGAGAAAAAAATAGATTCATGCATGGGCATATGGTTTACAGTGTCCTAAAGGAGAACCCTATGAGATACTTCAGAAAAAAGTCAGCAAGACCTGAGAGAAGCCATTCCATGAAGGAGGGACATGGTCAAATCATGAGTGTTGAAAGGCAGTTCTTCATGTATCTTTAACATTTCTGCATGTTTTGTAGGAAAGAACACCAACTGCCTTTGTTCTGGACTATCTTTTCAATAATGTTGGAAGAAAAAGACACTATCCTCATAGGAGCAAAGGAAGGAATGCTTATGAGTATCAAATATCATTTCCTTAAACTTAGGTCTCCACTCCTGTAAGACAACCCCCTGTGTGTGCAGGGATCTCTGCTCCTCTTTACAGCACCTTAAAGGAACTGAGATTTAGGGGAACTGGTGCCAAACATGCTGATATTCATGCTGCTTGCTCGCCTGTGAGTAATCAAGTCATTTGTCTCTGTCTCAGGAGTCTCGTGTCATCTGCCAGCATCCCTGAAATTTCAGCAGTCTTGTTAGCCCGCAAGAAGGAAAAAACCATCTCAGACCTTTCAGTGTTAACCATAAAGTCTTTCACGACATATCTACAAATAAACACCTAGGTAAAGTTGTTTGCTTGTCTTAGGAAGTGTGTTTATGTGTCACCCATTATTAAGATGAGAGGGAAAAAAGAACCCAAATCACTGAACCCCAAAGTCAGTATTCTCTTTTATTATGCATAGTAGGAAATTTTATGATAAATTCTCAACAAAGTATTAATAAATGATAATAGTTTAATTTATTACCCTTTTCATGCTTTCTAATGTTTAATAAGGGAAAATACTTTAATCCAAATAATAAACAACCAGTGGGTAACTGCAGGATTAATCAAATAAATGATAAAAATATTTTCTGGCAGAAATTTCTAACTTCCCCCAATTTCTATGATTCAGCTGGCTGCTCATTTCAGCCACAATATTGTGTAAAGGTAAGAGCAAGACTTTGAGGTTAGGAATACCTGGGTCCAACTGTGATTGTATAGCTTCTATGGTGTGCAACTTTGGGCAAGCGATATAGATTTATTAGTTTCAATTTCCTCACCTGTAAATTGGTGTTCAATTGTTAAAATGTAATGACACCCATCTGATGGCCTCATTTTGAGGATTACAAACATTCGTGGTTTATTTCTATGCCTTCAAATAACTCAGTAAATGACAGCCTCCGTTATCGTTTCACAAATAGGTATTGCTATTTGGTTCTTTATACCTAGAAATAAAACCATGGCTTCTAGTTCATCTCAGCTGTTATCAGAAGGGACATGACTGCGGAGTCACAAAGTGACTTCACAAATAGAACATAAGCTCCTTGAGGAAATGAACTGTGCTCTGTACCAGGCCCTGGAACAATGGCGAGCGCACAGACGATGCTCAGTAAAGGTTTACTCAATAAATCAGTAGATACAGTGACCTGGATACCTTTGAGATTAAGTCCAGGAAAAGAGAGCAAAAACAGGAGAGGGAATTCAAATACCCCTGTGATGGATATCACTGAATCTGTGCCCCTTATGACTGCCATGATAGCCCAGGGATGTCTCGGGGTCCAAGAAAGCACCGGTTTTACCTCTAAGGCATAAGTACCTGCCAGGGAATGGAACAGAATGGACTGCGATAGCCAATGCTGCAGCACAATCCGTGGAATTAAGATTCATAATGGCCAAAGGCCTGTGTTTCTAATTTGTAGTAACGTGAGGGAGGCGACAGAGGAAGTCAACCTCAGAGGTCTCATAACTACACCTGAAAATAATATAGGGGAGAGAGAATTCAGAAATTGACACCTTTTTAAAAAAAAAAGAAAACAGAAGTAAATAGCATTTTTGATTATTTTTAAAACAACCTAAACTTATTTGTTAAAAAAAAAAGAAAGAAAAGAAAAATAAATAAATAAAGGAAAATAAAAAGTCCCTAAAAGTAAGAAAAAAAAAATTAAGAAAATAAGAGTCATAAACTCAACCACCTTGAGATAAGGACACTGGAAGATTATTGAATTTTAAAGCTAGGTCTGCTTATCTACTAGAAATCCTCTTTTTAACAGATAAGGAAACAGAGACCCAGAGGGGCTGTTAACTTTTACGAAGTTGCATTCCAGGTCTCTGGTCCATATATTGATGACTGAAAGAAGAACTAAAAGGAGAGAGTTTATCTACTAGAAATGCATCGCCAGCTACCACCTGGGTCCCTCCTGCCTGTCTGCTAATTAGTTAACATTGATCCAAAACTGTTTAGGCCAAAAACATTTTTCAGAGCTGAGAGTTCCAATGATTTTGCCTTTTAAATATCAAAGTTAAAAATAACCTTTACATCACACGAGGGCCACAAAACACTCCACATTTGGCACCTTTCAGGGAAACAAGCTCCTCTTTGCAGCATTCCAGCTGTGTGCTGAAGCACAGGCATGCCTTGCCAGATCAAATCCATCATAATGAAGAGCAAAAAAGCTGGAAACACTTTTTGTCCCCTATAAAATGAAGAAAAATTAGAATCAGGAAGTCCTAACATGTACTTAACTTGGATCAGGTCATCGGACTTGGAAAGTACACTGTTTGAAATCACATTGCCTCAGCTCTCAGATGATTCGTAGGGGTTTGTTGACTAGGTGTCTGGCAAATACTCCGCACCATTGCTACTGGCATGCATGTCTAACAGATGTTAAAAATGAAAGGCTGACAGTTTTTATAGTATAATTAAATCTCTCCTTATTTCTCAAGTGCTATTTAATTTAATTTTAATCAAAAGTAACAACCATCCATAATTGCTGTAATAGAGGCTTTCATGTTTTATGTGAGGCATTACCTATCGTACTTTAGGAAGAAGCCTTGCAATGGGAATGTCTCTTGCTAGAAGTAGTTTTAAATCTTTCAAAACATTTAGAAGCAACGAATATACTCAAGGAAGATGAAGCTTCAGGTTGGGACATAAAATGTTAAAAAAGTCACGTGGTCAATACCCCAGTATGATGGTCTTTGCCAGTTTCCTGCCTTTGTAACTGAAATCAGAGGAGATTTTTCTTAGAAGAGCTGTTATGAAGACATGTACTGGGAAGGGGTGATTTTTATTCAGCGAGACTGGTGAAAGTAACTGCACAGATGATCCTAGACATTAGTCTCTGCCTTTGTCTATTAGGGTTGCTACAACAAAATAGCATAGACTGGGTTATATGCATATAAACTTTTATTTTATTTGTTCATTTGCTTATAAACAACTAAAATTTATTTTCCATGAGTTCTGGAGGTTGGAAGTCCAAAATCAGGTTGCCTATATGGTCAGATTCTGTGTCTGGTGAGGGCCTGCTTCCTGGTTCATTTCTGGCAGGTCTTCTTGCAGTAACCTCACATGGCAGGAGGGGAAAGGAACTCTCTCAGGCCTTTTTTTTTTTTTTTTTTTTTTTTATTTATTTATTTATGGCTGTGTTGGATCTTCGTTTCTGTGCGAGGGCTTTCTCTAGTTGCGGCAAGCGGGGGCCACTCTTCATCGCGGTGCGCGGGCCTCTCACTATCGCGGCCTCTCTTGTTGCGGAGCACAGGCTCCAGACGCGCAGGCTCAGTAGTTGTGGCTCACGGGCTTAGCTGCTCTGCGGCATGTGGGATCTTCCCAGACCAGGGCTCGAACCCGTATGCCCTGCATTGGTAGGCAGATTCTCAACCACTGCGCCACCAGGGAAGCCCCAGGCCTTTTTAATAAGGGTACTAATCCCATTCATGAGGGTGGAGCCCTCATGACCTAATCACCTCCCAAAGTTCCCGCATCCTAATCCATCATCCAGGGCATTAGGTTTTCAACATATGAATTTTGAGGGGACACAAACAGTAAATGTATAGCAGTCACTGAGAAGTCACTGAGTTTAACTTGCAAATATTTATTCCATCAATTTCATTACAAGCATGGCTTAGAGTATCCAGAAGGCTTAAGATAAAGTGGAATCATACATTTCAGAGCTAGAAGGAACATAGGGGATGAGCTGGTCTGACCTTGAAATTTTGAGGAAGGTGGAATCCAAGTAGCAGACATGATTTATCTAAGTTTGCATGTCTCCTGAGTTGATGTACCAGAACCAGGACCCTGGTGTAATGACTCCAAATCCAGTTGCTTTTACATCTGACCACACTGCCTTCTCATTAATGATGTTTTGGTAAAAAAAAAAAATCAGTCTTACAGAAATTCTATTACAATAGTTCAGAACTGCTACACTTTTCTGTGTAAAATTTACCTGATTACTATTTCATTTCCAATAGAGACATTCTCCAGCTCCCTCTAAAGATGTTGTCTCTCTGGCTCACAATTTTATGGAGTTAGCACTCAGACTAGCATACTGTCCATTGTTTGAACTTAATTAATATATTTTAAATTACATTAGGCCTACCTCTGTGATTTACTTTAACATACTGACAGGAAAGTTGTTGTACTTGAAACAGATGTAATAAATTGTGGTAATCTAATGGAAACCCCATTTGGGACAAATGTTGACGGTGCTAGGAAATAACTAGGGCACATAAACCTCTCATGTAATGGAACACAAAATGGTGACTGGGTAAGAGTTTTGAATCCGATGTTCAGGGATGTGAAATTTAGGACCCCTTGGTGGAAACGAAAGCCCTGTCACATGCCTGTGGGTACTAGAGTGGTGAGCCTGAACACAGAATGGCTGGCATTGGGGGAGAGGCATAATACAGATATCTGAAAACTGCAGAATGCAACCCTCTTGGTCAAAGGTGATACATAGAACAAATTCATTTCAGATGAGTATGCCTCATATCTGAGCTTCTCTCTGAGAATAGATTAGAGTGATGAGTAGTGAAGGAACACTGGGCAGTAGGTTTGGGGGGAAATTTGGTATAGCATATTGCTTGAGTAGGCAAAAATGAGATTGGGAGATAGGTAACAACTGGGCAACTTTTGAATACTTAGGCAAGAGGAAGGTTAGAGCTACTTTTGGAGGCCAAAATATATTGCTTTTGAATGTGGTATTTTGGCTTGAATGGGAGAATGTCAACCCATAGAAGAAAGGATTGGGACATTTAGTAATTTTTTTGTGATTTGGTATGGGGAATTATAATAATAATGAAGAAGTAATATTTGTGTTAATATATAGTATTATTATAGTAGACATAATATGAGAAAAAAACAAAATTAGAAAGTTAGCCAGGAAAAAGTCATTAATTAGCACAATTTTAAAAAGAGATAAAATTTTAGAAAGATAGGAAATGTTGAATATTTATCAAAAAAGTTATCAGAAGGGGAATCTATTATTTAGGAGAATTAAAGATAGATTTAGTCAGTAGAAATACATGAAGTTGCTTTAGTACATTTAGGAAAAATCACACCGGTCAGTCAAAACTAAAAAATAAATTAAAAATTTAAAAATATATATTTATATCACACACACACACATGCACACATGCACGCACGCACACACACACAAACACAAGAATGTCTATTTCCTTGTGACTCCAAATTGAGATAAGCAAAGTACACAGAGGCTGTTGCACCAAACAGAGTTACTATCTCAGCTAAAACGGCACTATCCAAAAATTATGGTAATCACATTAAATAGATACAATTCTATATCAATAGAATAAACTAAAAGAAGAGACAGACATGCAAATGATGTAGTTAGCTTTTTCTCAGGGAAGATCTGGGAAGGAATTTAAGAAGGGTGGGACCATGAATAATGCAACCACAAAAGGGGAATTTCATGTAGGAAAAAAAAAAAGGGTTAAGTTAATTCTGTATGCCTAAGGAAATGTCTGGTACCAGAGATTTTTTTTCTTTTTTTTTTTTACCTGCTAACCAATTGTTCAAATTTGTGTGATTAACGGTTCATGTACTTGCATAACCACATTGGCTCCCCCATTCTCCTCTATGTAGAGCCATGTGGAAAGAAACTCCGGACCTCAGAGTAGAGGAAGCTCTTTCTCTGGGTGGCCTGTACAAACTGACGTGAGATTAGAGTTATTGAAGCAGACCATGACTTTGACTGCTTTTCCTGTCCTTCTTTTTACCAAGGAGCGTTTACACCCACTTAGAGGAGGTATGAGAGAAGAAAAGGAGTAGATGCTGGACCTTTAATATACAGTCATCCTTGGCTTTTCGAAAGTTTGCTTTATACCACTTGCCTCACGCGAAAGACTTATAGTAGTACCTGTTTCATGAACCAAAAGAAATCCAAAGAGGATTTTTGCTTTTATGAAAAAAGGTGAAAAGCAAAAATAGCATTGTTGTTTGTTTTGCAGTGAGCCCCCAAGCTGCAAGCGTGATACCACTGGGCTCCTTCCCTGGGAACTACACCAGCACCTCAGCATCAAATTGCCATAGCTTTAAAATTGTGTCTGTAAGCATCTGTGCTTTATCTCAATTTATTCAGTGCATCCATTAGCAAAATGCATCCTAAGGTGTTTGCTTCTCTGATTTACACATTTGCGCTTATGAAAGGTTTCATAGGAACCTACTTTCAGATAGCCGGAGAGACCATAATGATGATACTGAGAAAAAGTTAAAATCAGTAGAATAAAGGTATATGACTTGATAATGAGATTTGCTACATAGGAAAAAATTTTAAATGATAAAGAATTATTGATGCCATAACAAATAATATAAGAACAGTGCTTAGAATGATTTTCACACTCACTGTATTAGTTTTGTATTACTGCATAACAAATCACCCCAAAATTTAGTGACTTAAAACAACAACTACTTATTATCTCATAAGATCTATGGGTCAGGAATCTGGGCATGGCTGAGCTGGGTCCTTTTGGCTCAAGGTTTCTCTTGAGGTCACAGTCAGGGGGAGTTTGAAGGCTCCACTGGATTTGTGGGATGCGTAGCTTCTAAGCTCACACAAGTGATTGTTAACAGGCCTTATAATCTTTCACTGCATGAATCTCTCCACAGAGCTACCTCACAACGTGGCACATGGCTTCTCCCAGAGTGAGAGAGACATGGAGGAAAAAACATCCATCGTGGAAGACATACTTCTTTTGCAACCTAATCTTGGAAGTGACAGGACAATCTTGTCCCCGTTTTGCAGATGTGGAAATCAAAGCCCAAATAGTTCAGGTAAGTGTACTAAGGTTGAACAGATCTTGAGCAGCAAAATCAGGATTCAAATCCAGACAGTGAGCTGGAGAGCCTGTGGCTTAAATACCACATTACACAGTGTTTCCTATCATAATGCTCAAAATGTAACACAGATGATGAGAATGGTGTTATTGATGGTGTAAAAGAAGAACAGCTGTTCGCTTAAGTCTTAATTAAAATGTTTCAGCATAAGAACATCTCCAAGATACATGTTCTAGAGTAAGAACACAGCTTAAATATTTGCCAGGAAAAATTGAGGAATGTCACTCGCAGTTCAGTTTTAGTCTGAGAAATGTAACTGTTCAAATTCATGGAAGGGATGGGAACACTTAGGTTGTATTAACACAGGGCAGCATGGAGGAGTCGAAAGCTTGGGATCACCTCTTAGCAGCAATGGTTAAACAATGTATATTAGCAAGAGAGGCGGAGAGGAGCAATTGGGGTTAACTCTTGCATATAGTCTCACAAATGTCTCAGCTCCTCAAGATCTGATTAGTATCCCTGTATATTTTGTTATGTTTTTCTTTTACCAGTTTTTCCCCACTTCGACAATGCTGTACATCATTTTCTGGGGTCTGGCAGCACAACCATAAAAGCTATTTTTCAATTCCCGTGACTATCTCTAACTATGTTGGCTCCAGTTCAAATTAAAAAAAAAAAAAAGATTACAGAGATTTTTCTAGTTTTATTTGGCCACTTCCAAAAATGCTGCAATATGCATTTCCCAGGTTATCAAACTAATATTTTTAAGTGCCTATTCAAACAATCAAGACAAAGGAGAGTGAATTGTTGAAGATGTTAAACACAATCGTGACACAACTATTCTTCTAATTCAGTCAATAGAAAATATGTGTTAAAATTTAGAAAAGATGAAATATGTTTTCCAAGCAGGACTTGCAAGGTCAGAAATCAATCTGTGTGACAAATTTTGGCTCTTGAAGTTTAGAGGTATTTTCCATGAGGAAATGTGCTTTGGTGAGTGTAGCAGAGATTGAACAGCATAATGGAAATTTACTAGGTTGTCTATTTCAGGAGAAAATGCTAAAAATAAACTTTACTCTCATTTACTCTTCACTTCCGGATGTGAACCATGCTCAGTAAAAATAGCACCCAGTTGGTAGTTACTGGACTGGGTACTAGCTTAGCTCTGCAACCAGTTAGGAGTATCTTGGTTAAGCCCATAACGTCTATTACCTAGTGCGTAAGGGGGAGACATCAAAATAGATGTGACTTGAAGATTCTCTTAGGTTTAATATTCCCTGATTTTATTATTTCAAACTTGCCACATACTGACCCTGTCACTTCACTCAGACAAACCTATTCAATATCCCATTTTCAGATCTTTCAATTGGATTTCCTGATTATTTTTCTGAGGGATCCTTCAGGCAGTTTTGATGAGGCCCATCTGAGCATGACTCTCGTTATTATTCCCCAAGATTGAGCTGGAAATGATTTTCACATGATCACTTCTGCCAATAAACATCAAGCTTCTGATGGTCATGGAAAAAACATGCCCATTATTTTATAATTATTGAACCTGAAATATGTCAGATAATTCATATGAATGCTTAAGAGAACCGAATAATTTTTCTGAGTGTTAGTATATTTATATAGCATCAAACACAATACTAACATTTCTTCAGCATATAATTTATTATTACTTAATAAGAGAGATAAAAGAGACCTAATATTGGAAAATAATAGAGTATATAAAAATGTCTAGTGTAATTTTATGCCTACTTTAATATCTTGCAGCAATAGATTTAACTAAAAATCTCCCATTTTTTTCTCATAAGCATTGTCAATTATATGCTTTTCAGAAGTTTAATCAGCAGATTCATTAAATGTTGTATATAAGAAGAATGCTATTTTAATTGTGTTCTAAAGTGCAATATAAGAATATGCCATCTGTTAATATTTTGATAACTGTGATAGTCATTAAGGCTTCTCAGTAATGTTTCCTGCTATCTACCATAGAGGCTCATGATAAAATTGTACTTCTTGGCCTCCTGTGGTTAGATAGAAGCATGTGAGTTCAGGCCAGTGAGTTATGTGCAAAATTGATGAGTGTTATTTCCTGGTTTCACATCTAATTGCTGATTGTGAGATATCTCAGCACCTTCTCTTTTCCCTCTGCCAATGTTCTGGATGGCAGTTCCTCCATCAGCCCAGGTCCAGAGTGAAGACAGTAATGACACACAGCAGAGCCCCAGCCAATCCTAAAGAGAGAAGCAACATAACCATAAAATGAATATTTGTTCTTTTCATTTGTTTTGTTCTTATTTGTCATCACCACATCACCTAACCTGACTGACACAATAACTACTAATATCTGCTATATTCATAAATTTAGGCTTGGGATACTACCAATTTCCTCTCTGCAGTCTAGCACTGAGAGAGAAAAGCCATTTGATAAAAGTAAGGTACCACCAGATATTGTTAGTAGAATCTTAATCTTGAATTTTTTCTACAGATTCTTTCCAAAATTTGTTCAGCTGGGTTATTCCATTTAAAATCTCAAGATATCCTGCCATTAGATCTACTTGCTTTACATTATTTTCTTTACCTTTCTTTCTAATTTTCTACTAAGGCAATAATCATGTGGCTTAAATTTATTGAGCATTTATTATGTGCCAGACACACTTCTAAGCCCTTTAAATCTATTAGCTAATTTAATTCCAGCAACCACCCTATCAAATATGTACAACTATGGTCTCTGTTTACACTGAAAAAATTGAGATCTAGAGATGTTAAGTAAAATTCCCAAGGATACCTAACTAATAAGGTACACAGCTAATATTCAAAACTAGATAACTCAGCTCTGGAGTTTGTACTCCTAATCATTAATCAATACTGTACTACAATATGAGCCTTCCCTGGCAGTCCAGTGGTTAAGACGCCATGCTTCCACTGCAGGGGGCACGGGTTCAATCCCTGGTCAGGGAATCCCTGCATGCCACACGGCATGGCCAAAACAAATAAATAAAATAAAAATAAATAAATAAATACTGTACTACAATATAGTCTATGTAAGATACTGAAAGGATTAGTAGGTATTGACAGAGAATTGATAACTATTAAACGAACTTCTGATGAAGGACTATGTATATATTCACACACATATATACATGTCAAGATCTTTCCCCCAAATCTGGATATTTGAATATTTATACACTTCCTTAAGTTTCTTGGGAATATGCTGATAAAATAAATAGAGAGAAACAGGCTATTTCAAGTTATTGCTCCTTTGAACCAAATAAAATGTTAAAAATCAAATCAGCACATATATAAGAATAACTGAATCACTTTGCTGTACACCTGAAACTGTTGTTATACAACATTGTAAATCAACTATAGTCCAATAAAAATAAATAAATATTAAAAAAAATCAAATCAGCACAGATACTTCCACATCCGAGTATGATGGATTAAGAAATGCAGAATGACTCCTACTCACTGCATAAAACAACTATAAAAACCTGGACTTAAAACAACTACCTGAAATTACTGGAGAGTAAACAAAAGCAGACAGTTTGGGAGCTGGGAGGAGTTTAAGGGTGGCAGACAAAACAACGCAAGTAACTTCTCATCCCATGGATTTTCATTGGATGCTAAGCATCCTCTACTTTGCGAGAACAATGACTCCAGTGAGTCACATGGAAACCCCTCTGCATTCTGACTAGGGAACCAGAAAAGTGAAGCTAAGTAACCTGTGAACACTGAAAAGAGTGGAGAATCCTGGAAGGAAGTGAGCCAGAGAAGGAATCCACACTCTTCTTAGCCACATCATGTTTTATTTGAAAAGTTGATTGATGCAAAACAAAACAAAACAAATCAAGAAAACTTCAAGTGGAGAGATCAGCTGTACAAAAGCATGTGTGTTTGGTCGGGATAGAGCCAGTCAAACAGCGATATATCAAAAAACCCTCTCTTCCTGTTTCTTTTCCAAAACAGATGTTTTGACCAAAAAACCCAAAACTTATTTTTTCACCTTGGCTACTGTTACATTTACAGCTGATTCCTCCCAAGAGAATGGATGTCTGTTTTACACATGCTTTAATGCTACCAAAAATGCTAGAGCTCATCAGGAGGATCATACGGATGAAAGTTTAACATTATTGTGGAGACAGGGAAATGGTAACACGTGCTTTAGTGTTCTGATATGTACCAACCATAATGGAGAACTGGGTAGAAACAAACAGGACAGAGTGAAACATAAACAAACAAAACCACCATGTCAGTTCTACTCATAAAACTGCCAAAAGAAGCTAAATGGCAAGATGCTTCTTTAATGTAGACCTCAGTTACCTCATCTAAAAATGAAACTATTTGGATCTGATAATTTCTAAGGTCCCTTTCCAGCTTAAATATTTTATGGTCCTAAGCTATTTAAACTTGATAAGGAGTCAGAATTTCATTCTGAACCTGAGCAGTAGAGCAGTTGCACAGAGCCTCCATGGATGCCTACGTCAGGGCTTCCCAGAATATGGGTTTCATAAAAGTAAAATTCCAAAAGTACTTTTTTTTGGGCTTACTTAATTAGTGAGGCCATCTTTTACTCATGCCAAGTTAAGGGATTTATGAAAAGTGAAGAATAAAAATAAGAAAAACTATCATATATCATCTATCCCCTTTGTGGAAAAAAGAGAAAATGTTAATATCAGAAAGGAAGAACAACAGACCTAGAAACAAACGCATGGTTACCATAGCTGCGGGGTGGAAGCAGGACATATTAGGAGTTTGGGATTAGCATATATACACTACTATATATAAAATGCGTAAACAACAAGGATCTACTATACGACACAGGGAACTATACTCAATATCCTGTAATAACCTATAATGGAAAAGAATCTGAAAGAGAATATGTGTGTGTGTCTGTGTGTAACTGAATTACTTCGCTGTACACTTGAAACTAACACAAAATTCTTGATTAACTATACTTCAATTAAAAAAAAATTAAAGGAATAACACAATGTCAGAATAAAGCACATAGCTTTAAAATTAAATTTATGAAAAATGCACTATATTGACCTTCTTCTCACTGCAACACTGACCAAGAGAAATTTTGTCTAAAAACTGCTTTTTGGAGTGTTTGGACCCATTGGTCAATTCTGTTGTGTTTCTCCTCCTATGCTCAAACTTGGGTGAGAAGCTATTGTGTTCCTGAATCACAAAGCCTGCTTCTTTATCACCAGGCTCATATCATTTTGTCCCTCTCCTGATAGTCATGTAGCCAATATGAAAATTACTGTCAGTCTCTGAGAAGAGGCGAGACTACTCTCAAGAATACCAAACAAAAGCAAGGATATAGAACAACTAGAATTCTCATACACTGCTGATGGAAATGTCAACTGGCACAAGTCTCTGGAAAACAGTTTGCTAGTATCTTATAAAGGTAAGCGTAGACCTACCATATGACTGAACAAGGCCGTTCCTTGGTTTACCCAGGAGAAATCAAATCATATGTACACACAATGACTTGTACTCAAATATCTATAGCAGTTTTATTCATGATAACCCCAATTTGGACAAACAAGCAAAAAAATGCCCATCAGCTGGTCAATACATTGAATTGTGGTATATCTTACAATGGTGTAGTGCTCAGCAGTAAAAAGGAACAAACTACTGATGCATGCAACATCTTGGACAAATCTTAAAAACATCACACAGAGCACATAAGCCAGGTATAGAAGAATCCATATCCTGTATAATTGCATGTATATGAAGTTATGAAACTAGCCAAAGTAATCTAAAGTGAAAGAAATTACCTCTGTGGTTGCCTGGGGTGGAGGGCAGTGGTAGTTGATTGCAAAACAGTACTTACATGAGTATATTGGTCTGTCAAACTCATCAAAGTATATACTTAAATTGTGTGCATTTTGCTATTTGTAAATTATACCTTAAAGACATTTGTTTTATAAAGCAAAAGAAAAATACATGTAAAAAATTGGGGTCTTCATTTCCCAAATCTTGATATATCAGTTTTTACTCATAAATAGAATATTCAAATATAAAGTTATTTCATGCTTAAAAGAATTAGTGGAAAATGGTGCAAAGTATGTACTTATAAAGTTGATTTAAGACATGTAGTCATTTCAAGATGACTTGCTTTGAGGCAGTAATGATATGTATGTTCCATTTAGTTTTTTAAAAAATGCATGTTAGCTAAAGGTGACATTTGTAAGTATACTTCGTCAGGCAACTTTTGTTATAACTAATCTGATTGTTGTTATAAATGTATATATAATTAACTAAAGTGTAAATTGCATATTATTGAAACATTCTGCCAGCTCCCTTAGGGGATAAAGGGAATGTCATATTATGTATCTGACAGTACCTGGCAGATTGCCTTACATTACTGAATATATTGAATTGCATTAAGTTAAATTGAAATGAGCTGAATCAGAAGCAGAAATGTACAGTATAAAGGGCACTGAGCTAGCATTAAGAAACTTATGTTCTAGCCCTGGTTCTGCCTCTATATAAACTTGGATGAGTCACTTCATTTCTCTCAACTCCATTCTTCTTGTTCACTGAACAAATATGTCAAGGCCTACTTTGTGTCCAAACCCTGATCTGTAAGCTAAGAATAGTGGCATGGAAGGCCTGGCCTTGAACGTGATACAGATGACTGTAAAATGGAGAAGAACATGATTACACTAATATAACACAACAATGCAGCAAGTACCAGGTGAAGAACCAGAAGGAAAGTAGGCATGGGATGCTAGATCCCGCCCTAAACCTAAGCCTGGAGAAACTGCAGAATTGACCGGGTGACTGAGAGTCACCTTAGATTTTATCACTAAAAATTCTGGTATAAGTGGAAGCTAGAAGCATCTTTATGTGTAAGGGAAATTGCAGCCTAGAGTGGAAGAGGGCCAGATGTCACAGATGTGCTATATGTTGGAAGAGAGCAGGTCTTATTATCCTGGATGGACCACGGCCTGCATTACCATTCACGTGAGGTAGGAACACAGCAGTGATAGCCAGTGCCGGCCAGAGGCAGGTGGGTAACTTCTGGGCTGTGCTAGAGCTCAGCTACAGTGGAAAGCAGTAAGAATCTGTAGCAATGGTATTTTCATTCACTCCTAATGGTAGTGCAAACTGATTAATCACTCTAGAAAACTAGTATTAACTACTAATGTTGGACATACAGATACCCTAAGCGTACGTAGAAATTTCACTTCTAAGTGTAAACCCCACACGTTCACCAAGCTTCATAAAAGAATGACCATATCACTTTTTTTGTTGTTTTAGTTCAAAGCTGTAACAACGCTATTAAGGTGGTTCACTGCTTAAAAGAAGAGGAAGATCCTGTATTTATCTCAGTAGGTGTCAATAAGACGCTGGATAAAATTCAACACTACTCTTGGCCAAAGCACACAGTAAACTAAAAATGGGAGAGAAATGTTTAACCTAACAAAGTATGTCACTAAAAAACACACAACAAACACTCTATAACATAACTAAATTGAGAATTTTTCATTAAGACTAGAAATAAGATAATGTTGCCTATCACCACTTCTATTCACCAATGAACAGAAAATACCAGATTAGAAAGTAAGGCAATATAAACAAATAACAATATGAAGGTGGGAAAAAATAAATAGAACTTTATTTATACATTATATGATTATCTATGAAAAAAGAAATAAACTAAAGCACCTACCGTAAATTATTAGAATTCAATAAAGTTTTTTTTCTAGAATTCTTGGTTAAAAGATCAATATCTGAAATTGTATTGGTTTTTCTATAGCAATAAGATAATAACAGAAAAATGTAGTTTAAAATACTCTTTACAGTTGTATCAAACAAATAAATTACCTAGGAATAAATCTAAAAATAAATGTGCACAAAATTTACAGAAAGATTTTTTTATGATTAAGAGCCATTATAGGACACCTTATAAATAGAGAGACAAGACTGTGTTCACTGACTGGAAAACAAAATCTTGATGTTTGAGTTTTCCTGAAATTTATCTAAATGTTTAATGCAATCCAAACTAAAATCATAACAGTATTTTTTTTTATTTTTTTATTTTTTTATTTTTTTATTTTATTTTTTATTTTTATTTTTTTATTTTTTTAAACATCTTTATTGAAGTATAATTGCTTTACAATGGTGTGTTAGCTTCTGCTTTATAACAAAGTGAATCAGTTATACATATACATATGTTCCCATATCTCTTCCCTCTTGCATCTCCCTCCCTCCCACCCTCCCTATCCCACCCCTCTAGGTGGTCACAAAGCACCGAGCTGATCTCCCTGTGCTATGCGGCTGCTTCCCACTAGCTATCTATTTTACATTTGGTAGTGTATATATGTCCATGACACTCTCTCACCCTGTCACATCTCACCCCTCCCCCTCCCCATATCCTCAAGTCCATTCTCTAGTAGGTCTGTGTCTTTATTCCCATCTTGCCACTAGGTTCTTCATGACCTTTTTTTTTTTTTTTTCCTTAGATTCCATATATATGTGTTAGCATACTGTATTTCTTTTTCTCTTTCTGACTTACTTCACTCTGTATGACAGACTCTAACTCCATCCACCTCATTACAAACACCTCCATTTCATTTCTTTTTATGGCTGAGTAATATTCCATTGTATATATGTGCCACATCTTCTTTATCCATTCATCCAATGACGGACACCTAGGTTGCTTCCATGTCCTGGCTAGACAGTTTGGTACTGGCACAAAAACAGAAATATAGATCAATGGAACAGGATAGAAAGCCCAGAGATAAGCCCACGCACATATGGTCACCTTATCTTTGATAAAGGAGGCAAGCATATACAGTGGAGAAAAGACAGCCTCTTCAATAAGTGGTGCTGGGAAAACTGGACAGGTACATGTAAAAGTATGAAATTAGAACACTCCCTGACACCATACACAAAAATAAACTCAAAATGGATTAAAGACCTAAGTGTAAGGCCAGACACTATCAAACTCTTAGAGGAAAACATAGGCAGAACACTCTATGACATAAATCACAGCAAGATCCTTTTTGACCCAGGTCCTAGAGAAATGGAAATAAAAACACAAATAAACAAATGGGACCTAATGAAACTTAAAAGCTTTTGCACAGCAAAGGAAACCATAAACAAGACCAAAAGACAACCCTCAGAATGGGAGAAAATATTTGCAAATGAAGCAACTGACATAACAGTATTTTTAATGGAAATTTACATGTAGTGTCTAAATTGTCTATAAATGAACAAAGATCTAAGAATAAAGAAGACAAATCCTGGAAAAAGAACCACAAATGTTAATTTTTCTTAAGGATTTATCATAAGTCAGTAGTAACGAAGGAAATGTGTCATTAAATGTGGATAGACAAATAGAATAATGTATAAAAATAGAGAGTCTGTACATAGAATGACAGAGCTAATAAGGAAGGTCAGTAATTAAAGGATGGATTTTGCAATAAAACTACTGGGATAATTATTATGCAGATTTAAAAAATAAAATTGGCCCCCTTCCTATGCAAATCTAAATTCTAGTTGGGTTAATAGACATAAAACAAAACTAAAATTTTAGAAGTCAACATAAGAGAATATGTAGACCTTGTGTAGAGAATTGTTTCTTAAATAAGATAATATAGCACTAACTTAAAAAGGAAAAAGTGATAGATCTAACTACATAAAAATTAATACCTCCTGCTTATGAAATCACACAAAAGAACAAGAAAAGAGAAGTCACATTAGGAGGAGATATTTAGAACATGTACAACTGACAACAAATTAGTATTCAGAACACATAAAAATGCATATCAATAAGAAAAAATTACAAATGAACAAAAGACTTGAAAAGTTAATTTATAGAGAAGGATTTACAAGTAGCCAATTGATATATAAAAAGAAGCTCAACCTCAAAAACAATCAGGGATTTTTCAAATTAAAACCACAATGAAAGTGCATCGCACACCCAACAGATTGCCAAAAGCTAAGTCTGACAATATGTAATGTAGGTAAGGATTAAAAAAATACTCCCATACTGCTAGTGGAAGTGTAAATTGGTAAAACAAACAAACAAACAAAACAAACAAACAAAATCCTTCAAGAAAAAAGGCAATATGTTGGAAAAGCTAAGATTTTTATATTATAAGATCTAGGAATTCTCCTCCTAGCTTCATACTGTGGAGAAACTCTTGCAGCCATGCTCCAGAACATAAGTACAAGATTTGCATTATCGCACTGTGTGTAATAGCAAAAAATCTGAAACAGTTCAAATGTTCATTGATAAGGTAAATAGGTAACTTACATTCGTACAATGAAAAACTATACACCAGTGAAAATCAGTGAATTAGACTTATGCCCAATAACATGGATGACTCTCAGAAACATATATTGAGTTAAAAAGAAAGTTTAGAAAAATCTTTCTGCATTTAATAGAAATTTCAAAAATGTACAAGATTAAGTAGTATATTATTTTGAGATATAAAAATATATGTCATGAAAACTAAAAAAAAAATCAAAAGATTAAATAAAAAATTTAAAGAGTATAAAGGGGAAATTAAAAATTACAATGAAATATAATAGAGAGGAGCCTTGGAGGAAATAGTGAGTCTGTGTGCCAGTAACTGAAGAGTGTGATGATCTCAGTTCCCTTCAGTTGATGACCCAGATAATCATGGGCTAAATGGGCACACAAAAGAAAGCATCAACCTAGTCAAGGACCAAAAGAGGATTTCTATTTTCATGCTTCTCAGTCCCTCTGTACCCTCCTATTGCCTACAAATCTTGGCCAATCCTCCATTTATAACATTTGGAAGCTCTGTAAAATGGTAAGAGTTCAGATAATTAACAGAAATGGGGAGTGTAGAGATAAGATGACGTCAATACCCATTGTCTTCCATGTCCAGCAAGTTCACAATTGTAATAAGGCCAGGAAAACATGGGGAACATGATATTTACCATTAATTTTTTTGGTCATGAAACTTTGATCCAAATATTTAAATCCAGTTAATCAAGAATGATTAAGGAAGAAGTGCTCTCACCCATCTCTGTAATTCCACACTTTTGCTCTTGCTTTGGATTGAGCGTATTCAGCCTGAGGGCTGCTTTTGTTTTGGTTAATGTCAACGGTAGTAGACTCTTCTGGTAGCTTCTAAATAGAGTGGACGATGGTAAATTGAGGGAAAGATATTTTCATCTTCAATGTTTAATCTTCACTGTTCCTGACACTGAGTTGTCAGGTTCAAACAGCCTCCAATCGATAAGCCGTCACTCAGAGGATGTGAAGTCCCTAAGCAGTATGCAGAGCGCATGTGTTCTATTAGGCTCTGAAGTGGTGTCTCCAGAAGCTCTGAAATCAGTTGGTGAGATTGCATGCAACTGGTGCATGCTATCAGCCACCTGGTCACCTGTGGAGAAACAGCAGACCTCCAACAGCTTCCTGCATTTTGCCCTGCGCAATCTTCAGTCATCCTATCTTTCATCCTTTCTCTATCAACCATCCTTTACCTCCCCCTGCCTTCCCTTGTAGGTGAGAAAGGCCTAGGAAAAGAGGGTTCCATGCATACCATCAGCCTCTGAATCTCCTGAAGATTCCAAGTTTCAAAAACCTCTGTCCTGGGAATAAATCCCTGTCATTGAAGTATTGAAGTTCTTTCATAGATGGGAGAGATTGATTTGGCACTTTTAAACCTTTCTCTCTCCCTTTTTTTTTTTTGGTTTTCTTTCTTTCTATTTTTTTTTTTTTTACTATCCCTCTCATCCTGTCTAGCAGAGTAGATCAAATACAATGAACACGATTATTCAAAGGTCACTTGGAGCCCTCTTAACGGCTAAGGGGAAACCTAGCTACTTTAGACTCCTGGGTAATCCCGTGTCATACAGTGGTATTCAGAGCTCCCAGGGAGCTTAGCAGTAGCATCTATGTCTCCAAGCAACAAGCCTTTTTGAGTTGAAGATACCGTTATGGAAACCTTCTTCACCCAGCATAAAAATAATGCAGATAAGTAAATGTTCTGAGACACTGAAGCAACTCCCTCAAGCTATCCTTCTCTTTGATGAAAATATTCCTAAAATGTATTACATCCCTTTTTACCTTCTTAACCTGAGCATTTAAAAATTAATATGCTTGAGACAGAGTTGTTATTATGGGCATACTAACTGTATTTGCAATAATAAAGTGATGCCCTTAAGTACTGGAACAGTGTAGAAATTCTCTCTCACATATTGTATACCCAGATTGTGATTTTTTTCACATACAGAAAATTTTATTTCTCTATAATTTATTTGTTCACAATTACTAATATATTTAAATTGAGGGAAGAAAAATTGCTACCATGAAAACTTCTTAAGGCAGTTGACCACACAAAAATGGAACTTTTTTGTTGTTTGATTTCTAGGTAGCTTAGCACATATTTACTCTTTTAAAAAAGGTTTTAAAATAAGATATGTAAAACACATACAGTAAAATTTGTATAATTTACAAATCTTAAGTCCGTAGACTTAAGCCATGTAGCTACATTGTATAGCAAAATAACCACAAGCCAGATCTAGAAACTACTCTAGTATATTAGAATGTTCCCTTGAGCTTATTTATCTCCAAGAGGTAATCATTATTCTAACTTTCATTATCAACTGATTTTACCTGTTCTTGAACTTGATATAAATTGGATGATATGGTATATATACTTCTGCAAGACATTTTTGCTCTAACAATTATGGCAATGTCTGTAAGATTCATCCAGGTTGTTGTATGAATCAGTTATTATATTTTTATTGCTATGTAGCAGTCCATTGTACGAAATATTCCATAATTTATTTATCCATTCCTTTATTTACGTATATTTGTATTGTTTCCAATTTTCACATATTTTTGAATAAAACTGCTATGTGCCTATATTTTGGTAGACATATACACTCTATTTTCTTGAGCACATATCCTAGGAATGAGTAGCATTTAGTAAGCACTGCCAAATAGTATTACAAAGTATCTGTAATGATTTTTATTCTCACTGCAATGTATGAGTGTTCCAGTGTTTCCATAGCCTTGTTTATAACTTCGTGTTGCCAATCTTGATTTCTTATTAAAAATTTTAGCCACTTTGGTGGAAATGCAGTAGTGTCTTCGGGTGGTTTTATCTCAAATTTTTTATGGTGATCTTTGTAATCATTTTGATTTTATTTTTATTGGTTTTGTTTCTTCATTAATATCTCCTGTATTATATAATTTTAATTAAACTTTTTATTTTGAGGTAATTATAGATTTATATGCAGTTTAAACAGATATTTGATTTTACTATTTTTTTCTCTAATATATCTATGCCTTATATTATATAATTTTAATGTGGTTTTTCAAAGTTACCCAATAATGGATGCTATCAGTATTTTGTGTAAAGCAAAAGTACATAGGCTTTGAAAGAATTTGAGATGTATAAGTAAATGAATGAGATTTTAGGCATGGCTTTGTGACTTTGGAAGGAAGGGGGCTGTAAGGAACTCCTACTTTAGTTTGTAGGTAGGAGTAATCTGATATCCAGACAATGCATTGAAAATATTATTTCTGTCCAGAGTGTTTTGAAATGTTATATATATTTTACATCACAAGAGTTTACACAACCAAGAGTTCCAAATATATAAGAATTGAGTTGTCTAAGCTATCCAAAAAGACAGTGCTAATGTGCCTTTGAGTTCATTTTATAGTAGACAATCTCTTTTTTTCCTTAGTCAAACCACTATTTGTATTTTAACCTTGGAGTCTATGATTAGACTCTCCAGAACAATAAAAATTTTCTAAAGGCTATCTCTTACATCACTTCCTACATAATCCCCGCCCAGGACTCCTGACTCAAGAGCAACAAAATAGCATGATATGCCACAAGTTGAGTAGAACTGGCACCTTTAACACAAAATTAGCAGTATATGCATCTGTGTTTATTCTATAACAAAATCAATATTTGTTGATACTTCCACAAAAAAAACGACTAAAGTTGAGAAAAAGTGTGCTAAGCTAAACAACAAAAAAGAACCAAACCCATCTTCATTAGCTATTTCTTTATACAAATGCCTGCCTGAGACAAAGATTAGCTATTAATTTCAGTCTCAGATAATTCAGGAGAATGTACAAAAAATATATTGGTGCTACGTTTCTAACAATTCTATATATAAAATTCTTGGTAAAAATAAAAACGTACATACATATTTCATAAAATAAAACATTGAGTTCTTATTTTATAAACTCATTCCTGGCTGCTTTACTGGGAAATCATATTGGTAATAGCCACAGCAATAAAAAAGTAGTAATATTATGCTTATTTATATATTAGGAAAACATAGTCAAAATAGCCTAACCATCAGCTACCAAAATACTTTCCCAAGTTCCTTTTATATGTGCCCTTGAATTCATTGTTCTTTTCTGCTCCAGCCTCCTCATGCCTAAATCATGTCTTCTCAGCAATTTTTAATGTGTCCTTTCTATTTTTATCTAAAATTGTTTCTCTTTCATCCCTCCACTCCAAAAAAAATAAAAAACAAAAAACTCCATGACTCTTCCAGTTCCACTTGGGATCTCCTTATTCATATCTGTCTTTTCAAAATGAAGAACTGCAGTATCTTTGACCTTTCACACCATGCTAAAGCAACCATAAATGTTGGTTTATTTGATTGATATACCTGCCTCAGTGATGGTTTCTTTTGTTGCCAAGGATCAGTAGTATTCCTCTCGAGACTGTATACACACACACATCCCACCATGTGGATAATCTGAGATATACAAAATTTTTCACCTTTCATCTGTAATCTTCACACATGCTTTCAAAATTCATTTGGAAGAAAAATTATAAAATGAGCCTCCTTGTGTCAGTGTTTTCACTACATAATCACTTCCTAATTGAATGCAATCTGGATATTGTATTGTGCAAGGAGCAAAGTTTCACGTTGAATTTTTCATTGGAAACTGTCAGAGGTATTTGTATTTGGTATAGGCTTATTGGTAACAGCTGAGCAGGAAGCCGAGCGAGAGCAAATTGCAGCCATCTCAAAAATCAGACACTTTACTGAGTTTTTAAAATAGTTCATATAAAATAAAATTTCATTTCAGGCCATTATTTCTATAGCATCAAGACTGCACTTAAAACTAGGTCCTACACAAGTAAAATATGTTTAGTTCCAAGCTATGTGCTCCAAGTTTCTCCTTAAATAACATTGATTTGTTCTTAAAGAATGGCTCACATTTCTGGTTTTAAAATTTATCTTTTCAAAGAGTGGCTAGTCTATATTATTTTCCCTCTAATCACTTCTCCATTAAAAGAATTTCACACTAATATTCCATCATCTCTGGTCTCTCCTGTGGTTTATATACAATTAGTTATTAACTTCTCTTGGCTTTACCTTCTCAATGTCTTTGATTTATAATATGATATAAATTACCTTCAGTTCTTTCCACTATACCTTATTAATCTTTATGGAGATGCTTATTAATGTCACAATAAAATCAATGAAATACCACTTCACACACACTGGAATGACTAAAATAAAAACTATTGACAAATATTCATGAGGATTTGGAGCAACCAGAACTCTGGATCATTGCTTGGCAACAATGTAAATGGTACAATCATTTTGGAAAACTATTTAACAGTTTCTAAGGATGTCAAAACTATAACTACCCTATGGTTTATCAATTCCAGTTCTAAGCGTTTATCCAAGAGAAATGAAAAAAATGTGTCCATTAGGAGACATGCACCAGCATGTACTAGAAGCAACAAATGTACATCAACAAAAGAATGGATACAGTTTCACATACTCAATGGAATAAACAACATGGATACATCTCAATTATATGTTGAATTAAAAAAAAACACATAGGGACTTCCCTGGTGGCACAGTGGTTAAGAGTCCTCCTGCCAATGCAGGAGACACGGGTTCGAGCCCTGGTCCGGGAAGATCCCACATGCCGCGGAGCAACTGAGCCTGTGTGCCACAACTGCTGAGCCTGCCCTCTAGAGCCTGTGAGCCACAACTATTGAAGCCCGTGCGCCTAGGGCTCGTGCTCTGCAACAAGAGAAGCCACCGTAATGAGAAGCCTGCGCACCGCCATGAGAAGCCCGTGCACCGCAATGAAAAGTAGCCCCCGCTCGTCACAACTAGAGGAAGCTTTCGCACAGCAAAGAAGACCTAACGCAGCCAAAAATAAATAAATAAATAAATAAATGTATTAAAAATATATATATATAAAAAAAGACACACAAAACAGTATATGCCATCAGATTCCATTTATGTAAATTCCAAGAAAAAAATGAAAGTAATGGTGATAGGAATCAGAACAGTGGCTGCCTCTCCTGGGCAAGACATTCATAGGACATGTTAATGAGGGACATTTCTAGGATGATTGGGGTGAGGGTTATTCACACTGATACATTGAACTGTATTCTTAAATCTGTTTACCTTGTTGTTTATAAATAATATCACCATAAAGTAATTTGAACTATGACATTAGCTTTCAAACGTGCCTTTCAATATCCATTGGTATCAATATGCTGGAAGGGAAGGTCCCTTCTGCTTTTGGTTTCTAACTAGTAGAACTGACCAAATAATCACTTGTTAACAAAGATCAAAATATTACCTCCAGTAATGTTTCAAAAAATGACCCCTTACCATTCCCCCAAAATGCAGAGCTCTCAGATAATGACTAGATGAGATAATTTGGCTTCTAATCAATCTTGATCTTCAGATTGCCTGTGGGAGCAATCCCTGAGTTACACCAGAGTTATCGACACAAAACTATGGATGTAGCCAAACTTCCCACCCCCATAGGACAGTTTTTCCTCAGGTTTTAACAGCAAAGTGCTTAGAGCAAGGAAGCTCAAAGAAAGAGAGTGTGCCTGTGGACCCTGGAGAGTCAAAATGAAGATAAAGCAATTCCTTCCAGAACAATAACCTGGAAACACCATGACTCCTCCTATTGAAAACAGGATCCAATAATTAACGTTTGGGAGACAGAGGCTGAAAGTGTTCATACCAATGTTCCTCCTCCAATGAAAATGATCAGGAGAAATGTCCTTCACTAGTGATGTGGTTTCCCTCACACGGAATAGAAGAATTTAGTTCATTATGGAGTAGTTATACAATAAAATATGTAATCACTAAAAATTGTGTTTCTAAAAAACTAATAAGTTCAGGAAGTGCTAATATTGTACCATTACCAGTATTTTTAAAACAACTGCAATACTACTTTCAAACACTATAAAAAGCAATCACCACTTCATTAAAAAATATATACATATACACATGTATGAAATATACTTTTATATTTTATATACCATGTAAATGTTAAGACTGATCATCTATGGATGTTTTGCATTATTTTTATTATGCTTTATGTATTTTTATGTTTCAAACTGTTTATTGTTATCAATATTTTATTGAAGTATAGTTGATTTACAATGTCATGTCAATTTCTGCTGTACAGCAAATTAAGTCAGCCACACACATATATATACATTCTTTTTAAAATTCTTTGTTGATTTGTTTTAAGTTAATCTAAACAGTAAATTAAATACACACAAAAACTTAATCATATATTTAAGAATAATACAAGATAGATTCCTATGACTTCTAGGGAAAAGATTAAATTTTGTAGAATAATCCAACAACCAATAATTATCATCATAAAAAAGCAGTGACGTTTGGCTAGTTGGTCACTGGGAACATAAAGAAGCCCTGGCTCAAGGGAAGTAAGCAACACATAAGGGCAAAATTAAACACACCTAAATTAAAAGATACTTTGCCACACACGGTAAGTACCATACAAGAGGGACAAACAAGAACTACAGAAAATAAAGAAAAAACTGCCAACTATTTCTGTGGTGAAAAATTTCCAAAGAAAATTTCAAGGTGAACCAAGTGTCATAAATGGTTAGAACTCTAAAAGGAAAGGACTTGCCACTGGATCCTGGTTCATGGTGTGCCACTTTTAATGTGAACATTGCCCAAGTGAACACATGAGATGAGAATGGCCACGTAGGACGTGTAGCCATCTTAGACCATATTTCACATGTGCAAATAGATGAGAAACACGAGAACCTCAGAATCCTCTTCAACATATTAGGGGTCATCACTAATACAAATAAAAGAATTAGAATCACTCTTCTTCGTGGGTAACTTGCTTTGATTTGCTGTTTCCCTGGGGCTCTTTATTCCAAAAGGTGGTGGAAATAATAATAATATACAGGGTCCTTGAATAAAGATTGCCAACGTAGCACAACCAGGAAAAAGAATTTAGATGTTGGCCAGGAGAAAAAGGGAACAGGGAATAAGAATGTAATTGAGGGTCAAGATACACATTCCCTGATCAATTCAAAAGTAGAAGGCATAAAGATGAGCACATCCAGAAAAGAACATTCTTCAGGCTGGAGTTTGACAAGGAGAATGGATAGTTACAGCAAGCCTGGGAGATTACATTCTGCGGTTTCTAGTTTAGCAAGAAAAAGAACGGGCGCTTTAATCTCCGGACTTGTAGCTCTTGGTGAAGTGGGAACAAAACATTCTTAAACTCTTATAATCATGAAGATGGTTAAATATAGCTATTTATTGAGTGCCTACCAAGTTTTATTTATTGAGTTTGAAATGCTGAAAATTTTATCTCTAATCTTTACAAGAGTCCTGAAAGTTAGAGGTCATTGAGTTCATTTTGCAGATAGGAAATCAGTGGCTCAAGAATGATACCCAACTTGTAATGGATAGGACCAGAGATTGAGTCCCAGGTTTATCTAATTCAAGAAGCTTTTCTCTATTATATCATCTTTACCACAGAAGAAAAAAAAAAAAAACCAACTTCTCTAAAGGAAGTATTTATATCTCCATACAGTAAGTGCAAAGAATAATACTGTCAAGACTACTGGAATAGTTTTCATCTACTTTCTCCCCTGTTTTCCTTTTGATAATGTTTTTACCTCTCTCAAGAAATGCTACAGATTTCTATCATGTACCTTTAATTTGTATGTTCTCCTCATTAGTTTCCTACAGACATTTCGCTGCCTGCAGATGTCAGGTCCCCAGGCTGTAAAATTCACGAAGCAGATTGCTTTGAAATATTCTCCCTCCAAAGGCCCCTTGTCTAACTTCTGTAAATCTGCTCTGAGTTGCTTTCCTAACTTGACTTATATGGCTTATGGGTTTTTACACACCAATTTTGTTTAGTGAATGAGCAAAGATAGTTTTCTAGAATTCCCAAACTCAATTCCTTTCCCGCTCTGCACATGTTTTATCTTTGGCTGGTTTGCAGACATGAATAACCAACAATGTTGACAATCTGTGTATTCCCACTTGAGTGCCACCATATTGGCAGCATAACAGAGAGATTGTGTCTTTCATGTTAAATGAGAGAATTGTTGAGTGATATTAGATATTTTATGCACTGCAAGCCTCTCAAAAGTTCTGCATTTTATTCAAATACATACATACACAAAATTCTCTGTCTCTTACTGTCACTACCTCTATTTTGTTTTTTACACTTTTTGCCCAAAGATAGAGGCTCTGAGGATGGAGAAGTTCATTTTCTGTATAGCCCATTTTGCTTTACAGTAGCCTACATAAAGCATTTCAGGAACCATAGCTTTTCTCTCCAAGTAGCCCATAACAATTTTTCTGAGTCTTACTCATTTGAGACATCTGTTCTCTACTAATACAGGGCAAAATCATTAAATAGTTTAAATTTGAACTCCTTATTGGGAAAGTCCATGCCTTCTTTGATTTATTTTTGCAGAATCAGTAGCATCCATTTACTCCATGACCATTTAATGAGCACCTACTACAGGCCATACATTGTACTAAATGCCACATAAGTACAAATGAGTAAGACAGTCTCTATTTTCAATGAACAAACTGTCTCATGGGAGAGGTGGTCAAGTAAGGAGACAAATACAAGGCAGTGTGACAAATGGCTCAAAGAAGTTCAGTACAAAAGATTGGAGTATCACAAAGCATGAAGCTCTCAACTATTCTCTGGTTTGGGTGATAATGAAAAAAGGTTTTATGGAGCACACATCTGGGTTGATCTAGATGGAGTTAGCAAAGCATGTGAAGAAAGGCAGGGACTGCAGGTGGAGAAGCAGTGTGGGCAAAGATTTGGAGTCTTGCCAAAACATCACCCGTTCAGAGAAGGGCAAGCAGTTTAATTTTAGTAAAGAATAAGGGCCAGTTGAAGAATTCTAGAAGATAAGATTGGAAAGTTTTATAGAGTCCACAGTTTGAAGTCTTTGTATATCATTCTAAGAAGTTTGAACTTTTACATAGGCAGGAGTTTATCTAGGTAGGATTTTTTAGGTTGTGTGTATGTACATTTTAAGAATAACTTAGAAAACAATCTGAACATGTTATGCCCTTTCATGCACAAACCACAATCATGTACGTGTACACACAAGCAAATATTGAATCATCTGGATAAGAGCAATATAAATAAGTACTACCATGTAAGGGCATTGCACTTCTGAGGGGATGCAAATGTTGTTTGCAGTCAAAAGAAAAATGGATTCTCCCTTAAAGTGTCAACATTTAACATTTAATATATTGTCAGGATATTTAACCATTAATTATTTAAATATTTGTAATGTGGAAAATACTTAAAACTATCCCATTCAACTTCATACAGATATGATTATCTTAGCTATTATAATTGTTTTTTTCTTTTCCACTAACAATGTGCAATTGATCTTTTCATAGATTAAAGACTTCAGTTTCTAAACTTAATAAATTGAGGTTTGTCATTTGGCATTTTGAAACTATATAATATTGTGGGATACTATTCTTTAATTGTTACAGGCATATGACAAAAAATCAGAGGCTGAATGCATCATGACCACTTTATACAGAGGACAAGTGATGACAATGGTAACAAATGCTTGATTCCTCTATGAATGGAGGCACTCTGTAGTGGAGTGGAGTGGAGTGAAGTGGAGATCATGGTGGGGAATTTCATCATCAGATGGCCACGGAAGGCGTGGTGGACCCACAAGAACCTGTCTCTTAGCACCAAGTCTAATATTTATATCTCAAACTCTCTGTGGTTTCTGATATATGACATCGACAGTAACACTAAAGCAAAATAACTTTTGAATTTCATCGCTTTTTTTTTTTTCTATTTAATATATTGTTATTTTGTTTTTAATATTTGGATAAGACATATAAACTTCAATAGTTTATACCCAATTTTTATTTATACATATTTAGGTAACCCTATAATTAAATAGTTTAAATCAAAGTGGGATATCTGTAATAATTATTTTAATTGTCCATTCAATACTCAAGCTTGAAAAGCTGTAGTAGGCGAGGAAGAACCATTGTTGTTAGCTACTTCATTAGAGAGATGTCAAAGCATAGTGTAAGTTGGCATGTATTGTATCCAAAAGACCTAGGTTCACATCTTTTCTAAGTTCTTATGAGTTATTAATCTGTTTCCAAATTTTGAAAATGGAGATAATGATATCTGTCTTTCAAAAATCAGTGAGATTATTTGTGTAAAGTATCTGCACACTACTTGTATTTAATAATGTCAATTTCCCCTTTTATATATCTGAACTCTGATTTTCTCATCTATAAAATGGAAATATTAATACACATGTGATGTGATATGTAGAATTCTAGTCTTTATAAAGGCAAACACAAGGTTCCAGCTGCTTTTTTTATAGAAGTAGAAACAGAAAGATATGTTTTCCATTTTGAAACAAATATCTCTTGAGTGACCTCTCAGTAATGTCCCTGTAAAAAATGTAGGCACACATTTTCCTAAAGAACAGATATATCAATAAGAACTTCTGTGAGAGTTTGGGTATTTATGTGGACGAGACTTTAAAAGGCTCTCCACTCCCACACGAGTTAGAAAAGAGAGCTTTGGAAAGGGGACGAACCAATTTCTATTAGGTTCCCAGCAAACAATTGGAAGAAAAAGACCTAGACACCAAAACCTTCTCCAGAGTGTCAAAGTTGGGAAAATCAGGAAAAGTGGGCTAGGATAATCCTTGGTCAATACTTATCAAGAGGGGTGAAAAAAATTACCACGTGAAAAGAAAAAGATTGTTATATTGACAATATTAGCTACCATTTATTGGAAAGTTCTGTGTATCAGATATGATTCTAAATGCTTTGTATTAATTGCATTTAATCCTTATAAAAGCCTTGTGCTATGCATTCTGTTCATGTCCATTTCATAGATGAGAATATTGAGGCACACAGAAAATTAGGTGACTTGTCCAAAAACACCCCACTAATAGCTGGCACAGCTGGCATTTGAACCCAGTCAAACTGGCTTCAGAGGCCACCTTGTAAACCACTGTGTAGTTCTGCCTCTGGTGCATCATAGCAGAGAGTGAGCTTTTGGACTGAATAGAAGGAGATGGTGAGAGTGGTCCTTGGTCCTCACAATGATGAATTACAGATAATGTCCTAATACAGCAGAAGAGACATGTGGACCACAGAAACCACATTATTTACAAGAGTGCCTTCCTGGCATTGAAGTCAGTCTATGAAGTGGCCCTGGGCTTGTTTTCAAACTGATGAAGTAGGACTGGGCAGGAGTTGCCCCTGGACATCCTGGACACTGATGGGTGGGCATGCAGAGATTCTCAAGCATGTTGGATAAGGGACAACATAGCTGAAGAGGGTAGGGTGAACATTTGGCAATTGAAGCATGATAGTGTGGTTAACTGCTGGAGTGAGGGTATTATTCCCACCACAAGAAAATAGTTCCCCACCTAATGTACACTTATAACATCATTTTACATGCTGCATATTTCAACACAAATATTAGTATTCCTTCACTTACACTTTTCCACATGCATGGACAAATGCGTATGTAATAAAAATTGCAATTAACATGAGTAAAATGTGGGGTTGGTAGTAAGATTATGATTAACATAATCAATTCTGGTGTCAGAGAGAGGGAGATCCAATATGCTTCTGGCCCATGTGTTGTTCTTCGGACCCTTGCTCACCTCCTGGAAAATGTCCCTCGTTCTATTTGGTCACTGGGTGACATGAGGTGATGCTTCCTGAGTTGTGTGTCTTGTGACTCCTGCTTCATTTGCAAGTTATGCTGCTTACACCTCCGAAGTCCATGTTATCTGCCATATCCCCTGGTCCTAAGGTCCGTGTGCCCAGCAGCCTTCCTATGCCAACCAGAGGCCTCCTACAGTAACTGATGCTTTAGGCCAAGATTGATGTTCAGCGCCCTAGAACTCTTTTCGACTTTGCATTTTCTGGGCTGGATTCTGGTTGCATTTCTCTGGGAAGCTTCCCTTGAGCCTACCCTTCCCCATACCACTCTCAAGTCCTTTCAAATCTACCTTTTGGTCAGCAACTTCCTGCACCACATTGAATACGAGGCTTCCCTCAAATGCTTGGACTTTCTCTAAGATAGTGTATGGTCAGGCCACTCAAGATGGCTGTTCTCTTGCTCCCTGTATATCCCCTGCTGGACCAGTGCCTGCTTCACCTACACCTACTTGCATGACTGACCTTCCTATGTGCTTGCCCCAGGCCACAGATAATGATTATTCTAACTTAGATCAGAATATCTCCACTGTGATAGCTTAACAAAGGGGTGGTGATGGTTGTTCCCCTCTGCTGGTTTCCTTGGTAACTGATGAGCCAACCTGATGTCATTTGTCAATTCCCCCCTGTAACTAGTAACCCACCCCCTGCAGCAAAGACTGCTGCCTAGTCCTGTCTGCCTTCTTCCCCACCAAATGGGATGTCACTCCAGGACCTTGCTTCAGACGTATAAGATTCCCCCATCCAGTAAACCACTGATGCCTCTGCCGCTGACGCCGGGGCTCTTTCTTTGGTCTCAAGGATGGGCAAGTACAGGGCTTGCAGGCCTGCGGGATACAGCTCAACAGATGGACGCTGAAAAACAAGAGAAAGACCTTCTCCAGGATTCTTTCAGAACTCATGAGCTGTTTCTAACCCATTTCTGGAGTTTTTTAAATCTCAGGATTTAGAAACTAGGTCATTCATATCCGACCTCTTGCCCTCTGACTTCCTTTCTTTAGATCCTCTTCTATTTCCCCTTGACTTAAGACACATCTTCCTTTTTTCTCAATCTGACCTCATGGTCCTGCAGGACAAAAATCCAAATTACAGAGAAGGGAATCTATGTTGAAAATATTCTAAAAACTTTAGGCACGTATACAAATATACTTAAATTTCATTTCATTGCCCCTAAAGCTAGTCACGAGAAGGCTGTTTCTGTTTCGTTGATGCAAGAAGAATGAAAAACCAGTGACCCGAATGGTTCGCTAACAATATCCTAAATACCTTGTTGATCGGAACTGGATTACTTCCGTCATCAGTCCACACACGTCTTCACTTTCTGCCTGCAGCTCTCGTTGGTCCACGCCCCTCTTTTTTTCTCTAAGATTAAATCAGATGGTAAAGGTGAGTTGAGTGAGTTCACAGGTAAATTTCCGAAATAATGGCTTTTCGTCTTCTCAGTTGAATGTGAAATCATTTGATATAATCAAATAACAAGACTTTGATAGTAGTCAGCACCTACCTTAGCCTCGGATATGCTCTTAAAACCCTGTCACATACTTTCAGTGGGACAGAGCCATAGGACACCTGCTTGCACAGCTCTTTTAAATTCTAATAAGTTTCTCTGAAGCGTATTTCAAAATACCGTCGTCCCTCCCCACTGCTTCTTCACCGGCTCAGAGGCAAGTCTCCCCTTTCATCTTCAAACAACTTCAAAGTTTATTTTTGAAATAAGAGCTTCTTTTCCCATGGAATTCAAAGAGCTTTTTGGCCTTCTGTGAGGGAAGAAGCTCCAGGTTTTCAGGAATGCTTTAAAAAAGCTGCCAATGTTTTAGCACCTCCCTGACCTTCAAAAGCATTCAATTTTCTTTACCTTTGTTTTTTGGCTGGCTTTGTTGGAAGCTAAGGGAAGTGCTTGGGGCCTATGGGAAGCTGGTCTATCTGAAATGACGAAATGCCTAAAAAACCCTGCCTTTATTTTTTTCTCTCTCTACCTATCGATTATTGAGACTTTTTTTAATGGATGGAAGAAAGGGAAGGAGAGAGGGAAGGAGGGAAGAAGGAAGGCAGGGAGAAAGAAAAGAAAAAAAAAGAAAAGGAAAAGAAAGAAAAGAAAATTTTCCACTTGCACAACCTCTTTTTTTTTTTCTTTTTCTTTGTTTTCGGTTTGTTTGTTTTTTCTTTTTTCTTTTTTTTTTTCTTAGACTGATAGCAATCAGGACATTTTCACTGGGAAGTTTAACTTTTCGTCTTTCTTTATTTCAATTTGAATCCTCCGGAGATGGGAGTTTGCCGCCTGGAGGCTGTCAGATGCTCGTCTCAGACCACGTCCCTCTCTGTAATTAAAGCAGGCGCTGGGGCTGGGAGGGCGGCCTCGCAGCAGGTAATCTGGGCCTCAGTCACAGCATCTGCCCCGAGGTAAGTCTTCTGCTACTTCCATCACTCTGGCAAGGACGTTTGAAGCTCTGGAGAGAGGCGATTCATTTTTGGCATTGTCATTGGAGGTGATGAAGGAGAAGGGAGGATAGAAATTTCTTCTTGGGGATTTTTTAAACTTGTGAAGAATATTTTTGTCCCCATAATTCCTGTTGGAGAATTGCTGAAAGCCTTGGACCAGGGAAAACTGCATCCAAGATGCTTATTATCACTCCTCATGATATGTACTGTTTGCTATTTTTCAGGAGTATATGTTTTCTTTCTCCAAATGAATCTTCAGCACTTTCAAGACAAGAATTTGTTTTAATACCCTTAGTGTTCCCTACAATTCCCTTTGCAGTAACGCACCTAGTAAGTGCTTGAAAATAATTAACGATATATTTTTTCCTTAAGTCAAGATGAAGAGTAGATTTATCAAGAAATTCTGCTTCCATAGGAAGTCTGTGAAAAGCAATGAGTCTCTTTTTTTGTGAGACAGTGAAATACCCTTTTCAAATGTTTAAGTTTGTTTGGGGCCTATCCTTTGGTATGGAAAAATATGAAAAGTCACAGAAAACTATTTCAAATAAAACCAACACATTGCAAAATATAAAGCCTTCATCTTTCTTCTTTATTTTTATTAAAATAGCCAAAATCTCACAATACTTAATCTGAGAACTTCTGGAATTAATACTGAGTATAGTCAGGTTGTTACTTCACTTCATTGCTATCTCAGTTATTGCATTTCAATTCAGTAGTTTTCCTCTATTCAAATTTGGATTATTGGAAAAATAAATCAATGCTCAATTATTTCATATAAGTGTAAAATTTTAGAACTGAAAAGAACTTTAAAATCCTGTAGTTAAGTTACAGCATTTCCACACATGGAGAAATAAGAAAAGATTGAGAGATTTGCTCAGAATCATACAACCACACAGTTTATTTGGCACAATCATAAATGGGGTGGGGGAGGGAAGATTTATATAAACAGAATTGGCCTTGACCATAATTTTCACAAAGCAGACTTTTTTTTTTTGACAACAGACATGACTTTACCCTTAGAGAGGTGATTTTTTTTTAAAAATTTCACTCTCCTTGTAAACTCACTGTGTTTAATGGATAGATGTTTATTTTGCTAGGCAAGATTGGTTTTAGACCAGGTTTTGAGGAAGGATGCAATTTCTTGCGAAATAATCAAGATGCCTTCTTTCCCCTATAACAATATAGCCTGTTGTTTTCAAGAACTGAACGTACACCGCACCCAGCCATGGGGACGGCTCTGAATGGAAACCTGGAAAACGATCCGATAGGCCTTCAGAAGAACAGCCTTCTCTCTTGAGTCTGTATCCCCTTAAAAATAATATCTACTTTTCTCAGTTCTGGCTCACTTCCCTTTCTCTGATAACCTACAATCTGCACTTCAGAGACCTAGCACCTTACAGCCTCACCACCCCTTCCAGATGACCTGACCTGGTAGATATTCTGAGTTCACTGGAAGAAGATGCCCCCAGGTCATGGACCAGTCCATCTACATCTCTTTCCTCCCCCACAGCTCAGAAAACACCACAGGAGACCAGGCTGAGGAAGACTCAAGAGGAGAGGAGTCAGGCAATGGACCAACTTGCCAAGAAGCTTACTTCTGGCTACCATAGTTCTCAAGGCTCCAGGTGGCAGCCTCTCTGACCCAGGGACAGAACCTACAAAAAAGAAGCCAAAGGAGTCAAGAGCTCCTCTCTAGAAATGGACCAAGAGAGACCTCAGATCAGATTTTCCAAAGTGATCCATGCCAGATTTTCAAATTTAAAAACTTCAGAGTTAGTGTCTGAGTTCGAAGAGACTGTTTACTTCTAGATGAAGAAACACTTAACTTCATTGTGAATGAAATAAATTATCTTCTTTCAAAAGAAGCTATATTGGAGGCACTTCAAGAAACTGAAGTGTGTTTTGGGTGTGCCAGTTTTGAGTAGATATGCCCCATACCCAAAAAGGAGGATGTTCGGGAGGAATTCTCCAAGTGTACATCACAGCCTAGTCACAAATGCCATCAAGGAAGAGAGATTTGAAGTGATCTTTGACCAACCCCATTTTGTTGACAACCAACTCAGTAAAATGGATAAATTCACAAGAGTCAGGCCTTTCATTACAAGAATAAATAAAAATTATATACACCTCTAAAAGAAATCTATACCTTTGACAAGTCTATGAGTATTTTAGGCATCAAGGATTCAAACAATCCCTGTTGAGAAAGCCAACTCAATTTGGTTATAAAATTTGGTGTGGGATAACTAATCTTGCCTACTTAGTTTAATTTGAACCATGCCAGGCAAAGTCCATACTTCTTATAAACAAGGAACTTGGGTTGGTGGGAGTCTGATGATGAGGTTTGCTAACACTGTTCAGAAACAAAGCCAGTATCTCTATCACTTACATGTTTTTGACACTCACCACATGATGAAGCTGAGGACAGCTTGGAAGAAGAGAAGAATCAAAGCAGGAGGAATAATTCATGAAAGTAAGACTGAACGCTGCCCTCTCAAAAACAGCACAGAACTCAAAAACAGAAAGAAGGGGTGTTTGATTTCTAAATGGACAAATAGAAAGAGATTAGTAGTGTGCTGCTGACATGACATCATTAACATCTGCTCCCAAACTCTTGGCTTTGAGCCTCTGAAAAAAGCCAGTCACCATTCAACAGCAGCCTAAAGAAGATTCAGATCAATCGACTAGTAGCTATGAGAGTGTTCAAAGATAACCCTGAAAGGATGAAATAGATGGATCAGAATATCTGCAAAGCAGGGTTAAAGTTCGAGGCAAGACATGGTACTCCAGCTTGATCAAATCCATCATCAATGTGGCCTTTAGCAATAATGGCAGCTGCATAGGATTTGTGTCAGTTGGGCCTGGATAGATCTCCTGCCGTCCCACAGGCATGTTGCATGTTTCTAAGGGTGATACAATGTGGAGCCCACAAGACGAGGGAACAAAGGGTGCTATGACCAAATGGGAACTGAGATGAGATATAATATGAATATGACATCTCACTGGATAATTCATCAAGACAAGAAGACACAATATGTCCTAGCCATGTGTACTCCTAGAATACTAGGTGTGAAAATTGTCAAACAGGTATACATGCAAAATGTTTCAAAACATATCAGCACAAAATAGAGTCTGAGATGATGCCAGTAACTGTAGGCATGAAATTCCAATTTCTGAGCATAACATGAATATTATCATTTATTTTGTTATTGTGTGTTTCCCAACAAAATGCCAAATTTTGTTTCGGCTCTGGTGGACTAAGTTTGTTTATAATAAGGCAAATTCCTTTCTTTTTCTTTACCTCCAAGTAAACAACTCCAAATCTCTATGATCTATTTATTTTAATTTTCAGGAAATCCTAATGTCTTCTGTTGGTAAAACAACTCTCCATGAATACTTTCACATTTTTGAAAAGCCGTGGCTTTCTAAATAAAGCATACTTGTAACCTGGAGTTAAAGTATTTAAATAGTAAACAGGCTTTAGAAGTTAGAGGGACTTAACTTAAGGGACTTAATAGACTTAAGGGACTTAAACACCTATCTCCCCCAGAGCCATTTCAAATGTGATACACCTAGGGACTTTGCCCTCTCCTTGCAAAGGATTCCAGAGGATTCTCTCTTGCTCTCCCTTCTTCCAGGAGAAGAGGGACAAGTTTGCAGCCACCCCATATAAGTTCTGAGCCTCGTAATATGTGGTTCCTCTCCTCTGATGTTAACTGTTACTGCATATACAAATAGCATCAGGCTCTCACTGTGCTGTCCCAATGGAAACTGGAGGGTAGGAAACCAGTGATGCTAAAATGCTCTCATCCAGAGGTCTGGGGTTTCTACTCATACAAGTATATAAGTATGGCACATTCACTCGTTAGTAGGTAACGTCTCAGACCCTTCACATTTGGAAACTTAACATTTCTTTTTATCACTTCATGTAGGTCAATGGCCTAACCACCATATTTTTTTCTTAATGAAAGTTTTGATTAGAACCTTGTGGAAATCAGTGTTGGTAATTAAGTAATAATTTAATAAATTAACTAATTAATTTAGTCCTCTAAATCAACTTTGTCAATTAACATATAAAGAACAGTGGCCAAGAATATTTAAATGACTTTCCAGGATAAATAACCATCGGGTCTAATAAAATCTTAGTGAAAAAAGTATCTAGAAATCTATTACTGAGACTTCTTTCTTTCTTAACTCACACATTCCAGTCCATTCTGCATGCTATTGCATTTTCAAGTCTTTCTCAGCAAGACTGCATCTTCTAATAAGATTCCAATTCCAATTCTCTCTTCCAACTGTAGCATCATTGATGCTTGGGGATCTCAATATCATCCCATCTGTGTTCAGGCCACAGCAATTTTGACAGTTAATCTAGATCATAAAAATATGGGCATTCTCTAATAATATTTTTGAGTGGAGGATGGTGGAAATTCTTAATTGGAGACAGAATTATCACAGAATGATGGACTCCCTAGTTAGCAGAATCTGAACCAATTCTCCCAGAAATATATCAGGATGGTTTGATTTTATGAGGTGAATGAGTGATATTTTTCTTTTTTTTTTTTTCTAGAATGCACATCAAGGTTACAAAAGACCAAATTCTGTGGGAGAGAAAAATGTTTGTTGGACCAACAAGGCAGGGTAAGTTACAATGAGCTTCTGGGGCCAAGATAGAGTATAAGAATACTACCAGAGGAAACAGTACAGAAAAAAATATCAGCAGAAAGTGTATTTTTGACAAAATCTTATTAAATATTCACTAAATATTAGCCAATATACAACAGGCACTGATAGATAATTAAATACGAGGTGTTGAGTTTTTTTTTTTTATTTTTATTGATATATAATTCATAGAATTCATTGTTTTAAAAGGTAAAATTTAATGATCTTTTAATATATTAACAAGATTGGGCAACCATCACCACTATGTAATTCCAGAATATTTTATCACCCCAGAAAGAAGCCTCATACCCATTCACAGTACGATTTCTCTCCATTTTCCTCTAACCCCAGTTCCTGGGAAACACTGATCTATTTTTAGGCTTTATAAAGTTGCCTATTCTGCACATTTCATATAAGTGGAATCATATTATATGTGACTTATTTGGGTCTAGTTTCTTTCATACCATCAGTGATGAATACATAAACAAAATGTGGCATGTCCATACAACAGATTACTAAGCCATATCATGGAAGAAAGTACTAATTCATGCTAATACAAAAATAAACCTTGAAAATGTATGAAAGAAGATAGACCCAAAAAAGTTTAGAATTTTTTTTTACTTTTTGGTTATTATGAATAATGCTGCTATGAAAATTCCTGCGTTTTTGTGTGATTATGTTTCAGTTCTCTTATATAACTAAGGGTAGAATTGTTCCTGCCACATTATAACTCTATGTTTAACATTTTGAGAAACTGCCAAACTGTTTTCCAAAGTGACTGCCGTTTTACACTCCTACCAGCAACATCTGAGAGTTCCAATTTATATATACCCCAGCCAACGGTTGTTACTACCTGAACTTTTGATTATAGCCATTCCTGTGAGAATGAAGTAGTATCTCACTACTGTTTTGATTTGCATTTCCTTGATGTCTAATGATGTTGAGCATCTTTTCATGTACTTCTTAGCCATTTGTATATCATCTTTGGAGAAATATCTGTTCAAATCATTGCCCATTTTTCAACTGAATTATTGTCTGTTTATTTTTAAGTTGTAGGAGCTCTTTATATATTCTGGACACTAGACCCTTATAAGATTATTATTTATAAACATTTTCTTCTATTCAGTGGGCTATATTTTCATTTTCTTGATTGTACCCTTTTAAACAAAAAAGTTTTTAATGTTAATTAAGTCTAATTTATCTATTTTTCTCCCCTTGCTTGTGCTTTAGGTATCACAGCAAAGAAACCCTGGCAAATTCAAGGTCTAATAAATTTACATTGATTTTTTTTCCTAAGAATTTTATAATCTTAGTTGTTACATTTAATTATTTGATCCATTTTGAGTTAACTTTTGTATGTGGTGTGAAGTAGAGAGTCCAATGTCATGTTCTAGAATTGGAATATCCAATTGTCCTAGAACCATTTGTTGAAAAGACTATCTTTTCCCCATTAAGTTTTCTTGACACTTTTGTTAAAAAAATCAATTGACCGTAATGCATGGGTTTATTTCTGAACTCTAAATTCTATTTTATTGATTTATTTATCTCTCACCATGCCATCACCACACAGTCTTGGCAGCCCTGTATTTTTTCTAATTCGGGAGTATTAGTACTCCAACTTTTTTGTGTGTGTGAGATGACCTGCTTTGTTTTTTCTCTAACTTTTTATTTTATATTGTAGTATAGTTGATTAACAATGTTGTGATTGTTTCAGGTGTACAGCAAAGTGATTCAGTTATACATATACATGTATCTATTATTTTTCAAATTCTTTTCCCATTTAAGTTGTTACATGATATTGAGCAGAGTTCCCTGTGCTACTCCAAATTTATTAATTTTCAAGATTGTTTTGGCAGTTCTGGATACCTTGCATTTCCATGTGAATTTTAGGATTAGCTGTTAAGTTTCTAAGGAAAAAAAAAAAAAAACAAACTAGTTGAGATTTAGTAATAATTGCAAGGGGGATTACTTTAAGTCTAGACTTCAATTTATAGAATGCTACAGTTCTACAATATTATGTCTTCTAATCCATGTCTTTCCATTTATTTAGTTCTTTAATTTCCTTCAATAATATTTTATAGTTTTCAGGATACAAGTCATACATTCCTTTGTTAAATCTGTTCCTAAGTTGTTTATTCTTTTTTATGTTACTATAAATGAAATTATTTTCTTAATTTCATTTTTGTGTCACTCATTCTGTTCATTGCAAGTGTACAGAAATATTTTTTATTTTATATATTGATTTTGTATCAAGTCACCTTGTTGAACTTATTTATTACCTCTCATAGTGTGTGTGTGTGTGTGTGTGTGTGTGTGTGTATGTATCTATGAGGGGGTAGTAGATATTCTGGAAATGAAATTACAGAATTGACTTAGAGGTAGTATGTATAATTTTACCATAAGCAACATAGTGTCATACTAAGAAGCACAAATTCTAGAGTCAAACTTCCAGGGTTCAAATCCCATCTTGGCTACTTCTGAGTTAAGTATATTTGGGCTAATCATATAACCAATTTGAATCTCAGTCTCCTTTTTGATAAATGAGGTTCCAATGAATACCTACTTCATAGAGTTTTTCTGAGGATTAAATAAGTTAACATATTACAGTGAGTATTATATAAATATCAACTATTATCATTTATATATAGAAAATACAAAACAGGCAGAAATACACATTTCATAATATAAACTATAGTAAAGTAAAGCTTAGCAAAATCTTCTCAGTTGTTGGGGATTCCCAGAAGAAACAATGATTCTCAATATTGAAGGTGAGGCAGATTCCTCTAGGGTATATTCAAATCTTAGGTCAGAAGCATATGTTTGTGATTATCCGGGGTCTGAGTATAAGAAGGTGGAGAAAAGCAGTACAAAAGTCCATGAACTGTGCCATTTTCAATATACTCTACCATCCTCTCTAACCTTTGAACAGCTGCTAGAATTATGGTGCATTTTCTTAACCAAATCACCAATATCACATTATGAGCCAAAGTTTTTACTTTTAATTGTACACATAAATCCCCAATAGGATGAATAAAGGGTCTGCATTAGGGAGTCTAGAAGCTCTGAGCTTCTCATTGCTAACATGCATCAACTCCACACCATTCCTCAAATTTGCTTTTGGACTAAGATTGCTTCAGTCATACAAGGAAATGTGGCCCTTTCAGTCATGGTAGTTCTAGGTGGTTGACTTGGAAAAGAACTTATCTTGAACTCTGGGACTGCGGACACAGGAATGTCTGACTGGGAAATGGCCTGAGAGTATTTCTCTCCCAACCTTTTAGTTTTGAGGCGGCAAGTCAGGATGTGGGAGAGAGATGAAATAGTTGGCAGTACTGAAACCTTACATGTGGTTTGTATCTTAGGGGAGCCTCAGGCTTTTTCTTTTCCAGTTAGCTAACAATCCAATGGGGTCAAGTGGAATGCTAGAAAGAAAGAGGAAATGCATGATTGGTCTGGGCATCTTTATAGGTAAATATATTCTTTAACTTTCTGTGATTAAAGAATATAGGTCCAGAATATATGGGGTAACTTGGGCAAGTTGTAAATGACGTATGAAATCAAAAATCCTCAGGGGCATGGCTCTGCAAACACTGTCATGCTAGGCCATTTACAGCTGTATTAAGCTTAAACAAAGCAGAAAGATCTAAAATTTTCAGACGAAAAAAGACAGTTTGCAGGTATGCATATGGACATGCATATGCACACATGAACATACACAAAAGAAAAAGCTCTTTGAAGATTATTTTTTACATTTTCATTCACAGAAGCAATTATAGAAGTATTTTTTCTTTTTTTTTCTTTAATAAATACTTTATTATTTTTTAACATTTTTATTGGAGTATAATTGTTTTACAATGGTGTGTTAGTTTCTGCTTTACAACAAAGTGAATCAGCTATACATATACATATATCCCCATATCTCATCCCTCTTGCGTCTCCCTCCCACCCTCCCTATCACACCCCTCTAGATGGTCACAAAGCACTGAGCTGATCTCCCTGTGCTATGTGGCTCCTTCCCACTAGCTATCTATTTTACGTTTGGTAGTATATATAAGTCCATGCCATTCTCTCACTTCGTCCCAGCTTACCCTTCCCCCTCCCTGTGTCCTCAGGTCCACTCTCTACGTCTGCATCTTTATTCGTGTCCTGCCCCTAGGTTCATCAGAACCATTTTTTTTTTTTTTTTTAGATTCCATATATATGTGTTAGCATATGGTATTTCTTTTTCTCTCTCTGAATTTACTTCACTCTGAATGACAGACTCTAGGTCCATCCACCTCACTACGAATAACTAAATTTTGCTTCTTTTTACGGCTGACTAATATTCCATTGTACATATGTTCCACATCTTCTTTATCCATTCATCTGTCGATGGACACAGGTTGCTTCCATGTCCTGGCTATTGTAAATAATGCTGCAATGAACATTGTGGTACATGACTCTTTTTGAATTATGGTTTTCTCAGGGTATATGCCCAGTAGTGGGAGTGCTGGGTCATATGTTAGTTCTATTTTTAGTTTTTTAAGGAAACTCCATACCGTTCTCCATAGTGGCTGTATCAATTTACATTCCCAGCAACCGTGCAAGGGGGTTCCCTTTTCTCCACACTCTCTACAGCATTTATTGTTTGTAGATATTTTGATGATGGTCATTCTGACTGGTGTGAGGTGATACCTCATTGTAATTTTGATTTGCATTTCTCTAATGATTAGTGATGTTGAGCATCCTTTCATGTGTTTGTTGGCAATCTGTATATCTTCTTTGGAGAAATGTCTGTTTAGGTCTTCTGCCCATTTGTGGATTGGGTTGCTTGTTTTTTTCATATTGAGCTGCATGAGCTGCATGAGCTGATTGCACAATTTGGAGATTAATCCTTTGTCAGTTGCTTCATTTGCAAATATTTCCCCCCATTCTGAGGGGTGTCTCTTCATCTTGTTTATGGTTTTCTTTCCTGTGCAAAAGCTTTTAAGTTTCATTAGGTCCCATTTGTTTATTTTTGTTTTTGTTCCCACTTCTCTAAGAGGTGGGTCAGAAAGGATCTTGCTGCGATTTATGTCATAGAGTGTTCTGCCTATGTTTACCTCTAAGAGTTTTATAGTGTCTGGCCTTACATTTATGTCTTTAATCCATTTTGAGTTTATTTTTGTATATGGTGTTAAGGAGTGTTCTAATTTCATTCTTTTACATGTAGCTGTCCCGTTTTCCCAGCACCACTTATTGAAGAGGCTGTCTTTTCTCCACTGTATATTCTTGCCTCCTTTATCAAATATAAGATGACCATATGTGTGTGGGTTTATCTCTGGGATTTCTATCCTGTTCCATTGATCTATATTTCTGTTTCTGTGCCAGTACCATACTGCCTTGATTACTGTAGCTTTGCAGTATAGTATGAAGTCCAGGAACCTGATTCCTCCAGCTCTGTTTTTCTTTCTCAAGATTGCTTTGGCTATTCGGGATCTTCTGTGTTTCCATACAAATTGTGAAATTTTTTGTTCTAGTTCTGTGAAAAATGCCAGTGGGAGTTTGATAGGGATTGCATTGAATCTGTAGATTGCTTTGGGTAGTATAGGCATTTTCACAATGTTGATTCTTCCAATCCAAGAACATGGTATATCTCTCCATCTGTTTGTATCATCTTTAATTTCTTTCATCAGTGTCTTATAGTTTTCTGCATACAAGTCTTTTGTCTCCTTAGTTAGGTTTATTCCTGGGTATTTTATTCTTTTGGTTGCAATGGTAAATGGGAGTGTTTCCTTAATTTCTCTTTCAGATTTTTCATCATTAGTGAACAGGAATGGAGATATCTGTGCATTAATTTTGTATCCTGCAACTTTACCAAATTCATTGATTAGCTCTAGTAGTTTTCTGGTAGCATCTTTAGGATTATCTATGTATAGTATCATGTCATCTGCAAACAGTGACAGCTTTGCTTCTTCTTTTCTGATTTGGATTCCTTTTATTTCTTTTTTTTCTCTGATTGCTGTGGCTAAAACTTCCAAAATTATGTTGAATAATAGTGGTGAGAGTGGGGACCCTTGTCTTGTTCCTTATCTTAGTGGAAATGGTTTCAGTTTTTCACCATTGTGAACGATATTGGCTGTGGATTTGTCATATATGGCCTTTATTGTGTTGAGGTAAGTTCCTGCTTTGCCTACTTTCTGGAGGGTTTTTATCTTAAATGGGTGTTGAATTTTGTTGAAAGCTTTTTCTGCATCTATTGACATGATCATATGGTTTTTCTCCTTCAATTTGTTAATATGGTGTATCACATTGATTGATTAACGTATATTGAAGAATCCTTGCATTTCTGGGATAAACCCACTTGATCATGGTGTATGATCCTTTTAATGTGCTGTTGGATTCTGTTTGCTAGTATTTTGTTGAGGATTGTTGCATCTATGTTCATCAGTGATATTGGCCTGTAGTTTTCTTTCTTTGTGACATCTTTGTCTGGTTTTGGTGTCAGGGTGATGGTGGCCTCATAGAATGAGTTTGGGAGTGTTCCTCCCTCTGCCATATTTCAGAAGAGTTTGAGAAGGATAGATGTTAGCTCTTTTCTAACTGTTTGATAGAATTCACCTGTGAAGGCATTTGGTCCTGGGCTTTTTTTGTTGTAAGATTTTTAATCACAGTCTCAATTTCAGTGCTTGTGATTGGTCTGTTTATATTTTCTATTTCTTCCTGATTCAGTCTCAGAAGGTTGTGCATTTCTAAGAATTTGTCCATTTCTTCCAGGTTGTCCATTTTACTGGCATATAGTTGCTGGTAGCAACCTCTCACGATCCTTTGTATTTCTGCAGTGTCAGTTGTTACTTCTCCTTTTTCATTTCTAACTCTTTTGATTAGAGTCTTCTCCCTTTTTTTCTTGAGGAGTCTTGCTAGTGTTTTATCAATTTTGTTTATCTTCTCAAAGAAGAAGCTTTTAGTTTTATTGATCTTTGCTATTGTTTTCTTCATTTCTTTTTCAATTTTTTCTAACCTGATATTTATGATTTCTTTCCTTCTGCTTACTTTGGGGTTTTTTTGTTCTTCTTTCTCTAATTGCTTTAGGTATAAGGTTATGTTGTATATTTGAGATGCTTCTTGTTTCTTGAGGTGAGATTGTATTGCCATAAACTTCCCTCTTAGAACTGCTTTTGCTGCATCCCATAGGTTTTGAGTCATCGTGTTTTCATTGTCATTTTTCTCTAAATATTCTTTGATTTCCTCTTTGATTTCTTCAGTGATCTCTTGGTTATTAAGTAGTGTACTGTTTAGCCTCCATGTGTTTGTAATTTTTATAGATTTTTTCCTGTAATTGATATCTAGTCTCATAGCACTGTGGTCGGAAAACATACTTGATACGATTTCAATTTTCTTAAATTTACCAAGGATTGATTTGTGACCCAAGATATGATCTATCCTGGAGAATGTTCCATGAGCACATGAGAAGAAAGCGTATTCTGTTGTTTTTGGATGGAATTTCCTATAAATATCAATTAAGTCCATCTTGTTTAATGTATAAATTTAAGCTTGTGTTTCCTTATTTATTTTCATTTTGGATGATCGGTCCATTGGTGAAAGTGGGGTGTTAAAGTCCCCTACTATGATTGTGTTACTGTCGATTTCCCCTTTTATGGTTGTTAGCATTTGCCTTATGTATTGAGGTGTTCCTATGCTGGGTGCATAAATATTTACAATTGTTATATCTTCTTCTTGGATTGATCCCTTGATCACGCTGTAGTGTCCTTCTGTGTCTCTAGTAATAGTCTTTATTTTAAAGCCTATTTTGTATGATATGAGAATTGCTACTCCTGCTTTCTTTTGATTTCCATTTGCATGGAATATCTTTTTCCATCCCCTCGCTTTCAGTCTGTATATGTCCCTAGGTCTGAAGTGGGTCTCTTGTAGACAGCATATATATGGGTCTTGTTTTTGTATCCATTCAGTCAGTCTATATCTTTTGGTTGGAGCATTTAATCCATTTACATTTAAGGTAATTATTGATATGTGTGTTCTTTTTACCATTTTCTTAATTGTTTTGGGTTTGTTATTGTAGATCTTTTCCTCCTCTTGTGTTTCCTGCCTAGAGAATTTCCTTTAGCATTTGTTGTAAATCTGGTTTGGTGGTGCTGAATTCTCTTAGCTTTTGCTTGTCTGTGAAGGTTTTAATTTTTCTGTCAAATCTGAAAGAGATCCTTGCTGGGTAGAGTAATCTTGGTTGTAGGTTTTTCCCTTCCATCACTTTAAATAGGTCCTGCCACTCCCTACTGGCTTACACAGTTTCTGCTGAAAGGTCAGCTGTTAACCTTATGGGGATTCCCTTGTATGTTATTTGTTGTTTTTCCCTTGCTGCTTTTAATATTTTTTCTTTGTATTTAATTTTTGATAGTTTGATTAATATGTGTCTTGGCGTGTTTCTCCTTGGATTTATCATGTATGGGACCTTCTGCGCTTCTGGACTTGTTTAACTATTTCCTTTCCCATATTAGGGAAGTTTTCAACTATAATCTCTTCAAACATTTTCTCAGTCCCTTTCTTTTTTTCTTCTTCTTCTGGGATCCGTATAATTTGAACACTGGTGCATTTAATGTTGTCCCAGAGGTCTCTAAGACTGTGCTCAATTCTTTTTTCTTCATTGTGCTCTGCAGTAGTTATTTCCACTATTTTATTTTCCAGGTCACTTATCCGTTCTTCTGCCTCAGTTATTCTGCTATTGATTCCTTCTAGAGAATTTTTGATTTCACTGATTGTGTTGTTCATCATTGTTTGTTTGCTCTTTAGTTCTTCTAGGTCCTTGTTAAATGTTTCCTGTATTTTCTCCATTCTATTTCCAAGATTTTGGATCATCTTTCCTATCATTACTCTGAATTCTTTTTCAGGTAGACTGCCTATTTCTTCTTCATTTGTTTGGTCTGGTGGGTTTTTACCTTGCTCCTTCATCTGCTCTGTGTTTCTCTGTCTTCTCATTTTGCTTAACTTACTGTTTTGGGTGTCTCCTTTTCACAGGCTGCAGGTTCGTAGTTCCCGTTGTTTTTGGTATCTGCACCCAGGGGCTAAGGTTCGATCAGTGGGTTATGTAGGCTTCCTGGTGGAGGGGACTGGTGCCTGTGTTCTGGTGGATGAGGCTGGATCTTGTCTTCCTGGTGAGCAGGACCATGTCCGGTGGTGTGTTTTGGGGTGTCTGTGACCTTATTATGATTTTAGGCAGCCTCTCTGTTAATGGGTGGGTTTTTTTTCTTGTCTTGCTAGTTGTTTGGCATAGGATGTCCAGCACTGTAGCTTGCTTGTCATTGAGTAGAGCTGGGTCTTAGCATTGAGATGGAGATCTCTGGGAGATCTTTTGCCATTTGATATTACATGGAGCCTTGAGGTGTCTGGTGGACCAATGTCCTGAACCTGGCTCTCCCCACCTCAGAGGCACAGGCCTGACACCTGGGTGGAACACTAAGGCCCTTTCAGCCACGTGGCTCAGAAGAAAAGGGAGAAAAATGGAAAGAAAGAAAGAAAAAATAAAATAAAATAAAGTTATTAAAATAAGAAATAATTACAAAAAATTTTAAATTAAAAAGTAATTTTAAAAAGAAGAAAAAATAAAAGAAAGAAAGAAGAGAGCCCGCAAACCAAAAAACAAATCCACCAATGAGAACAAGTGGTAAAACCTATAAAAAAAAAAAAAAAAGGACAGACAAAACCCTAGGACAAATGGTAAAAGCAAAGCTATACAGACAAAATCACACACAGAAGCATACACATACACACTTACGAAAAGAGAAAAAGGAAAAAAAAAAAAATATATCGTTGCTCCCAAAGTCCACCTCCTCAGTTTGGGATGATTCATTGTCTATTCAGGTATTCCACAGATGCAGGTACATCAAGTTGATTGTGGAGATTTAATCCGCTGCTCCTGAGGCTGCTGGGAGAGATTTCCCTTTCTCTTCTTTGTTCGCACAGCTCCTGGGGTTCAGCTTTGGATTTGGACCCGCCTCTGCGTGTAGGTCGCCTGAGGGCGTCTGTTCTTCGATGAGACAGAACGGGGTTAAAGGAGCAGCTGCTTCGGGGGCTCTGGCTCACTCAGGCCGGGGGAGGGAGGGGTATGGATGCGGGGCGAGCCTGCGGCAGCAGCGGCCAGCGTGACGTTACAGCAGCCCGAGGCGCGCCGTGCGTTCTCCCGGGGAAGTTGTCTCTGGATCACGGGAGCCTGGCGGTGGCGGGCTGCACAGGCTCCCGGGAGGGGCGGTGTGGAGAGTGACCTGTGCTCGCACACAGGCTTCTTGGTGGCGGCAGCAGCAGCCTTAGCGTCTCATGCCCGTCTCTGGGGTCCGCGCTGATAACCGCGGCTCGCGCCCGTCTCTGGAGCTTGTTTAGGCGGCGCTCTGAATCCCCTCTCCTCGCGCAGCAGGAAACAAAGAGGCAAGAAAAAGTCTCTTGCCTCTTCGGCAGCTGCAGACTTTTTCCCGGACTCCCTCCTGGCTAGCTGTGGTGCGCTAACCCCTTCAGGCTGTGTTCACGCAGCCAACCCCAGTCCTCTCCCTGCGATCCGACCGAAGCCCGAGCCTGAGCTCCCAGCCCCCGCCCGCCCCGGCGGCTGAGCAGACAAGCCTCTCGGGCTGGTGAGTGCTGCTCGGCGCCGAGCCTCTGTGCGGGAATCTCTCCGCTTTGCCCTCCGCACCCCTGTGGCTGCGCTCTCCTCCGTGGCTCCGAAGCTTCCCCCCTCCGCCACCCGCAGTCTCTGCCCGCGAAGGGGCTTCCTAGTGTGTGGACACCTTTCCTCCTTCACAGCTCCCTCCTGGGGGTGCAGGTCCCATCCCTATTCTTTTGCCTTTGTTTTTTTTTTTTTTTTATTTTTGCCCTACCCAAGTACGTGGAGTGTTTCTTGCCTTTTGGGAAGTCTGATATCGTCTGCCAGCGTTCACTAGGTGTTCTGTAGGAGTTGTTCAACATGTAGATGTATTTCTGATGTATTTGTGGGGAGGAAGGTGATCTCCACTTCTTACTCTTCTGCCATCTTGAAAGTCTCTTATAAATACAACGCGGCTCACTCTCCAGTTCTCGAAGTATTTTTTCTTCCAGAGTATTTTATTCCACATTATTCTCATACTCAATTGCCAAGAACATGGAAAAAAAAATGTTTGAAGTTTCAAAGACCTAAATATATATTTTTGATATGTTGAATTACAATTGAAATTAAACTAAAACAAAAATTTTAAAAGTGCAATTGGTAATCGTTTGCCTAAAGAAGTCGATAAGAACATATTGTTAATTAAGCCAAATACAAGGTTTAATCCCATGCAAGGTTCTTAGAAGCTTAAAGTTCTCTTATGTGGCCTACTTGGCCCTGTATATGGGGTTGGTCACAAAGCATGCTATGTAAGAGTAAGAATAGGTCAACAAAAGCCTGACATTCTCTGAGCTCTACCCATCCCTAACTCTGAAGGTAACTTACAATCCTCCCTGACTTCTAGACACTGATTTCTCCCAATTGAGTCTCAGCCTCAGTTGCAGATTTTACTTAGTCAACCCTCCCTGGGGCAAAATTCTGCCATACCTGAAAAAGTGTTGTGCCATTCTCTAGATACCCCAGTAGCATTTTCTTTGTATGTGATGCCCGTCTTGAATTCTTTAATTTGAACTATGAATTCCCTGCTTAGAGCACACTCTACAAATGTGTTGATTCTCCTGTTCCCATAATTTCTAATTTATCGATAAAACTCTATGACAAATAGTATTGCCCAGCAAATATTCAATCTGCTATTGTACATTTCTCAACCTCTATTACAGTTAGGAAGGAAATAGTTCATTAGTTCTGGCCACTGGGCTGTGAGCATAAACATTTAAGAGCTGGTACACCACCTCTGCCCTCTCTCTTCCCTGGACGCTGGTAGCTATATGTTCCAGTTGGTGTAGCTACAAGATGGTAGACTCTACCCCAACTTTATATGGAATAATTCCCATTCCATATTAGATGTATAATGTGGGTGTGAAATAAACCTTGTTAAGATAAGCCATTGAGATTTAGGGGTAATTTGTTAATAGCCTGCCTGCTTATTTGAATCTGAAAAGCAATTTTCAAACACTTTGCAAGCAGATATATACATAAATTTGGAATATCATTTTGAATATGCAGAAAGTACACCCTCCTATCATTTTCCACAGTAAATGCACCTTTTAATAAAGAAAACAAGTGAAGTACTGAGGGTGTTGTGACTTTGTTAAATTAACATTTGCTAAGCAGAGATCTAGTGTGCAGAACTATGCACCATGATTCAACAAATGTCCACAAGGGGATAGAAATAGAGAAGTATACTGCTCATGGGTCCTGGAGGAAGCACATGACATACATCAAGGGGCCACACAAGGAGGTCAAGGCAGGTTGCAGGAGGAGAGAGTAGCAAGACATGGGCACAGGCCTTCATTAGGGTCTGTGGAAGGAGTGCTTTGGGATTCCAATACTAAGGCTGGATTGGTCAATTCAAACCAAAAACAACAAAAAAAGAAATTTTGTTAAGCTCTGCAGGGGTCTTATCTAAAGAGCACACAAGGGGAAGGCCTTGAGAGGTGAGGGAGACTGTTTACCATAAGGGTCATTGGGGGAGTTATATTAGGAACTTACATTAACTTATGATTCTGTTATCCAGGGAATATGCTCACGGGAGGGGCTAGTGTCACTTGTTCACACAAAAGGGATGCCAAGACATCCATATTATGGAATAGTTTAACTAAACTCATGATAGATGAATATGCTTTACAGAAAGGTAAAAAATAGGAATGTATTGGTTTCATCAACTCTCCTGTCCTATGATCTTGGCATGACCCATTCCCATCATAAGAATGTCAAACAATCTGACCATCCCTGCAAACTAATGTCCAGCTAATATCTGGTTTCACCATTCCCAATCTCTTGCTTGTAATTGGAGAATCAAATAGATCACATTTGTAATTGGAGAATCAAATGGACCACCTAAAGATTTCATAGTCGAAGGTCATTTTAAGTGACAACGTCAATAGAAAGGATATAACCAACACAAACAAATAAATTGAATTTTGTTTTCATGGTTGGGATCTGTGTTGTTCCCAGTGTACCTCTACCTGTAATTTCTCTTGGTTACATGAACTCTGCAAGCTGGACACATTGGCCCAAAACTGAGACTGGTCAGGGAAAGCTGAAGAGACCATCAAACCCCAGCAGGACATATCTACCCTGTCCTACAAGTACTCTTGTGTATTATTTTATCATGTTGGTCAAAGTTAACAAACTTCCATGGTTTAAGTCACAAGAAAATGGCATGTCATTGTCTTTTTTTTTTTAATCCATAGATTATATTTATTAAGATGTAATTCTATGTCTGTTGATTTTATGCCCTTGAAAAGTGTTACGACAAATGTTTGTGAGGATGTGGAGAAAAGGGAAGACGTGTACAATCTTGGTGGGAATGTAAATTGGTATATCCACTATGGAAAAGAGTACGGAGATTCTTCAAAAAATTAAAAATAAAACAACCATATGATCCAGCAATCACATGACTGGGTATATATTCAAAGGAAAAAAAACTGAAATTAACTTCTCAAGGAGGTATCTTCATTCTCATTTTTCATTACAGCATTATTCATGATAGCCAAAATATGGAAACAACTGAAGTACTTAAGGATAAATAAAATGTGGTATATAGAAGAGAAGAGTATTCAGAATATTCTAACAATAAAATATTATTCAGTTATAAAAAAGAAAGAGATCCTGCCATTTGTGACAACATGGATGAAACTGGAGAGTATTATGCTAAGTGAAATAAACTAGACCTAGAAATACAAACACTGAATGGTATTCATTTATATGTGTAATCTAAAAAAATAAATAAATAAGTTAAACTCATAGAAGCGTAGAGTAGAATGCGGTTGCCAGGGACTGGAAGGGGAGGAAATGGGGAGATGTTGGTCAAAGGGTGCAAACTTTCATTTATAAGATGAATAAGTTCTGAGGATGGAATATACAACGTGGTGACTATACTTAACTACACTGTATTGTACACTTGAAATTCGCTAAGAGAGTAGTTCGTAAAGGTTCTCGCCACACACACATAAAGGCAACTATATGAGGTGATACATGTGCTAATTAACTTAATTGTGGTAAATATTTCGCAGTATATATGTATATGAAATCAGCATTTAGTATACTTTAAATGTATATAATTTTATCTGTCAATTATACCTCAATTAGCTGAGGGGAGAAAAGAAAAATGTTAAGAACGGTTCCTCACTCCTGCTATCACTGTTGTAGTTTAAAGCCTTAGTAGATTTTTCTTTATTCATGTTATTCCCTTGGTCTGAAATTTTCTTTTTCTCCTTGTTGAAATACTACTTCTCAAGCAATGATCAATTCAATGTCACTTCCTTCTATGAAATCTTTTCTAATTTGTTAGATTTTAGTATTTCATTTCTGAAATACTAAATTCTGTTAGATTTTAGTATTTCATTTCTCTGTGCTATGGTTGAACTACAGTCAAATCAGCAGTTGTATCATGATATACCTGTCTTTTTGACCTATGAACCATCTTGAAGTCAGGAAACTTTGTGTTATTGAGGAATTGTTATCTATTATTTCATGTAATATACTCCTCTATGGGAAGTAGAATATATGTGCGTAAGTTAATTTTAATTTAAATCTGGGAGCAGTTACTTAAAATGTGAAGTATCCTATTCAACAATCCTCCTTCCTGAGACATCTATGGGAAAATGCTTCATAGATCATTAATTTTCACAAGAAGGTACAAAATTTGCATAATGGAGTTTAATTAAATTTTCTTTGGTAAAATGATAAGTGTTTAAGACACAAGATTGGCTGAAGATTTGGATAAATTTTTCTGTGTAAGTATGAGTGGGATATAGGATATGGTTAACTTAGATGCTTAATACCTTAGGAGCAGCATCTTAGGTCTAAAATTCCAATTGATCACGTATCCATGTACCCCTTCATTTAGTAGAAAATTCTGAACCTGATTCATCTAGAAAGTTGACTGATTCTGCCGTCAGAATTCTTATGCATTTGAGTTGGAATAAATGTTTCATGCAAGTACTTGTCATTGAATGAAAGAGCAAATGTGTGTGAATTGCACCAAGCTGAGCTTCCAAAAGTAGCCACTTTTGTACATGATGATAATAAATGATTTTATATGTAGCAAAATGTGGACCAAGCATTGCACTCATTTTAACACACTACCTATAGTTTAAGCAAACAAGTGAGTTACACACATTGGAGGATGTAAGGTTGGATGAGAAGAGACATAACCCCCACTTCACTCTTTGAATCAGAGACTAGGAACAATTACTTCAGAGGACTTAATGACTTTGAGTGACCAAAATTAGCTTAGCTCAGTTTGCAGTGGGAATCATAAAGGCTTACAAATATATCTTAAACAAATATATCTTCTGACCTTATTCTTGCACACATTCTGTTCCCTCTGCCAGGCCTGTCCTGCCATCTTTTGTCCTATTTGCTACTGGGGACACCATTCATATATTACTTAGTTTGGGATGACTTCCCTAACACTCTACTTATACTCCAGCCTCTTCTATCTGTTTCCTTGCTTACTTGCACCTTTGGACCCACCCCCCTCTATTAAAATTTCTCATTTATTCTTCTCAATCACCCACTAAATTTATCTGAGGGAAGGAGCTGTTTCTTATTCATAACGCAACCACAGGACCTCACACAGAATCTGACAAACACTAGGTATTCAGCAAATACTCATTGACAAATATAGGGTACACATTTTCCATATATACATGGAAAATAAAGACCATTCCAAATAATGTACATCTTCTACATATATTATTTTATATGGCTTACATCTTCGAATGTGTGTAACTCACTTGTTTGCTTAAACTATTTTTTCAGCCAAACTCTTGAAAGTTAAAAAATGTGTTTTGTAAATAATTGGCTTCGATTTCATGATTGTACCTGATATGATTAAACTGGAAAGGTTTCACTCAGTGACACTAATTTGCTAATCCTGCTTCATCCATTGATAAGAATTAATTCAAGAAACACCCTCAGATTGCTACAGGAAGCAGTAATTTGCCACATCCATCATTTTCTGTCTTCTGTGAAGCATAGTTGCCAGGGTTTCTAAATTAATATGATGAAACTGAAGGCAAATGTAATTACAATATTTTTATCTCTTCCTCCATCATTCTTCATCCACGTTATTCCATTGAACTATATGCGAAAAGGAAAGCCTACTAATCTTCTTGTGTTATTATTTGCTATCAAATTGATTCATTATGTTTCTCTTTTGTTCCTAATTATAGTTATCCACCTTCCCCATCTGCAAAAGTAGAAGAAATATGTCTTTGGCTCTTGACATCTTTTACTTCCATGCAGTATAAAGCTGTTTATAGCATGTAGGTTATCAATCAACGGATAATGGGTGAACACCTACAGTGGAGAATTGGATAACTGTAAAATTAGATACCTGAGATCAGGGAGGTTAAAGTCCAGTTGGGATAATGAGGTATACATTAAAAGCCAATAAAACATAAATATTGATATAGAAGTGTAGTGGAGATAAAATCTTAAGGATAAGATTTTAAGAACAGCTCCTCTGTGAGGGTACAAGGGGGTTTCATGGGACAAAAGGAGATTTCAGATATGGGAACTTTTAAGAGCAGAGGATTGTAGGCAGAGGTGAAGGAAGGTCATGAAAATAAGGGAAGTTATGAGGAAGGCATGTTTTGGAGAGAGTGAAAGAGTTGGCCCTCTAGAATAGATGGTTTGTATAGGTGCATAATAAGAGATGGAGTTGTATAATTGGCATGAGGCCAAGTGCAGAGAGTACTGTGATATGAAGGGGGATTGAGATTGCAATTTTTAAAGGAATGTTCACAGAAAAACTATTGTGAAGATGATATGTAACTGAAGCCCTGAGGAAGGTGAGCCAAGCCAATATCTGAGGGAAGAACATTCCAGGAGTCAATGACCTGAGCGAGAGCTTGCCTGTCTTGCTCAAGAATGATTGAGGATGTTAATGTGACCCAATGATTGTAGCATTATCTCAGCTTAATGGGAAAATGACACATAAATCTCATATTTGGGATCCATTTCTTTAGTCTTTATTTTGTCCCCGTTTATAACTTTGTGTCTCTTTGTTTTTACCAATAATTTAATTTCCCCACATTGTTAAAAGTGCTCACCAAAAAAAGCCTTTGAAAACATTTTTCACAAATGCAAAATATGTTATCATGGGTCTATCATAATGTACTTAAAGATTTCTTTCTGCATTTATTTATTTTCATTTACTTATCATTGCAAACCATTGTAAACATTACTTCAATAAGCATCCTTACATAGAGAATTTTGTCCATATTTCTGATCCTTTCCTTAGCCACAGTTGTCAAAGTGTGATGGGTGACTATGGAATCAAGAATGATTCCACATGGAGCAAATATCTCCATTTCATATCCTTATTATAAAGTAACAGATTCCCTGCAAAACTTAAGGTATGTATAAAAAAGGGAGTGAGTCGAGATATAGCTAAGTTATGAAAGCTAACTGGATTATTTTTCCTCAAAGGAGAGAGAAATATCACATTATATCATTTATATCATTAGTTTAAGCAAATTGGTATTTAAGAAAGGAGTATTTCTAGGTGTTTTAGAAAATGTTCTCTTAGATTATAGAGGCAAAGAAAAAAAATTGCCACTAACTCAAAATATAAACAATAAAATAAATTAAAAAATAATCCATGAAGTATTAGCTAATCAATAAATTGTGAGTGGAAAATAAGTAAGTATATAATTTTGGGGATATAAATTTCACCTAGAGTGCTGAAAGAAAAAGAAAGAAGAAAGAAAGAGAGAAAGAAAGAAAGAAGGAGAGGGGGAGAGGGAGGGAGGAAAGAAGGAGGGAAGGAAGGAAGGAAGAGAGAGAGAGAGAGAAAAAGGAAGAAAGAGAGAGAGGAAGGAAGGAAGGAAGGAAGGGAAAGAAAAAGAGGGAGGAAAGAAGTATCAGACTTGAAAGCCAACTTCAGGGAATGAGTTTCTAAAATCTGCCTTGCTCACCTTTACAAAAGCCCAGATACCCTCACACTCCCACCATTTCCCTGTTGGTAAGATATAGGGAAAAGAGAAAGAAAAGTTCAATCATGATAATCACTGCACACCACTTGATATAGGGAGACTGACAGTAAACCATAAGTAACATAATGATTATTTGGGTCCTGGACAGAGATGGCCCATAGCTCAGCCCTTTCCAGCTTGGAGAATGCAGTCATATGCAATTACACAACAAGGGAGCTCAAGGCTGCCTTTAAACCCGACTCTCCACCCTCTAGTCAAAAGGTACCGGAGGAGATGGCACTTGATGAACACCCAGAATTCCAGAGTTCCAGTGTTGCTTTTCTCAGAATGTCTCCTAAATTGCTGTAGCAACAACTGCAAGACAGGACCAGTGTCCTAGCAACCTGAATTTCTCCTGGTTTTTAGAAGGTCATGATTTTCAAGGCTACAAAGATTCTAATGTCTCTTGAACTGTCAATTGGACATAAAGGCAAGAACGTTTTATTTCTTGCTTTTCAAAAAAAAAATCATGGTAATTAATCTTTCATGTTGCAAGAGATATACTACCAGAGTTTGAGAATCATTGCAAAACTATATTAATTAGTATATAATGGTGTTTGTGCAAGAATAGAACAATGAAACAGAATAGAGGTCTAAGAATAAACACCACCCTCAAATAAAATGTTCCTTAATTTAGTATAGAAACATCACAACAATTTTTTTCAAGAAATGATGCTGGAGCAATTGAATATTGATTAAAAAAAAATAAGCCTTACCCCCACCCCAAATTACACCACTCACAAATTGATTTGAGTTGGAACACAGACTTAAATGCAAAAGGTAAAGTAATTAGTCTTCTAGAAGAAAACATAGGGACATATCTTCATGACGTAGAATATGTTAAAATGTATTCCTCTTGACATAAAATATACTTATCAAAGAAACAATTTATAAATTGGGCCTTATTAAAATTAAAAATTTTAAAACAAATATTTGATTAAGAGCATAAAACGGCACCCACAGTCTGGGAAAAATTCTCAGAGCTCTCTTTTGTATACCATATATTGAAGAAAAAAATAGTTTTCTGAGCTTGTTTTATGAACGTAATAAAATATATTATCTATCTGAGATCAATAGATTTTTTTTTTGTTTCCTAGTTATTTCAATGCCTCTGTTTCCTCCAAGCTTTTTGTGGTTGTTTTGCTGATTTTCTTTTCACTTTTTACCTCTGTTTTTCCTTTTAGAGTCTTTTTCTTGTGTATGGTGACCCTTGCTTGTCTGCTCATATTAAGCGTGGTCACTAACAACCACTTGGAAGTTCTGAGGCTGTGCTTTTTTTTTTTTCTTAAGATTTATTGATTGATTGATTGATTGATTGATTGCTATGTTGGGTCTTCGTTTCTGTGCGAGGGCTTTCTCTAGTTGGGGCAAGCGGGGGCCACTCTTCATCGCGGTGCGCGGACCTCTCACTGTCGCGGCCTCTCTTGTTGCGGAGCACAGGCTCCAGACGTGCAGGCTCAGTAGTTGTGGCTCACGGGCCTAGTTACTCTGCGGCATGTGGGATCCTCCCAGACCAGGGCTCGAACCCGTGTCCCCTGCATTAGCAGGCAGACTCTCAACCGCTGTGCCACCAGGGAAGCCCTGGATTGTGCTTTTTAACCATGGGATTTTTTTCTGGGTGCATCAAGTTTAGGACATGTCTTGATGGCAACACTGATATCTGTGTCTTTATGTTCTCCTCTTGGCCTAATCAAATTTCCCAGAAAAGATTCTTCCACCATCTCCTAGCTTCTTGAGAACAGAATAGGAAAAGGGAGTTATTGATATGAATATTAATTTGATCATTGTACAAGTCAGTATCCTATCACCCCAATAAAATGCTCCCAGTGTATCCAAGTCCAGAAACCATACATACCACAAAGCGAATTTCTAATATTCTGCTCAAGGAACTCCTTGATGTAGGCCTTCATTTTAGAGGGCTCCCCTCTTGTTCTTTTCTGGCAACAACCTTTCATACAGAGTAAGGAGTTTGCACAGTGAAGTGAAGGTGTCTGTTTAGAGAGTATGACTCCTCTTCTAGGTCACAGCTCGGATACCTAGGTTCCTAAACTTCCTGCCCAAATGGCCCAAATCCCACTCCTAGTGTCTATGTGGGCATCACATTGGACCCCAGCCCCAGTTTCATCCTCATGGGGAGGAGACTGTGCTCTTAACGGGTCTGAAGGTTGACGAAGTATTGGATATTTGTGTGAAATGTACTCAAAGTTTGCACATCAAGATTCAGATCTCCACATATGTGAAGTTGTGGCCGTTGACAGTGTGAGATGGAGGTAGGTGAGGGAAGAGAAAGAGACAGGCCTTAGGTCTAGGACAAGGGCTTGCTCTTTCCTTATTCCTACAATTTAAGGCAGAGCTATAAAGAGTCCTATCGTGCTACATTTAAATCTGGTTTTCCAGTTTGTTATGAAAGCATATGGGTCAAGGTAGGAGGATGAAATATTATTATTTAGTAGGTCTTTTTGCTTGATTTAAAATTTTGAAATATATACATAAACACTATGTGACCTCTATTAGTTTGCTAGGGCTGACATGACAGAATACTGCAGACTGGGTGACTTAAAAATTAGAAATGTATTTCTCACAGTTCTGGAGGCTAGAAGCCCAAGATCAAAGTGTCAGAGGATTTTGTTTCTTGTGGAGACTCTCTCCTTGGCTTGCAGATGGCCACTTTTTCAATGTGTCTTCACATGGTCTTTCCTCTGTGCACATGCATCCCTGGTGTCTCTTTGTGTGTCCAAATTTCCTCTTATTAACGAACACCAGGGAGGGTGAGAGGGAGACACAAGAAGAAGGAGATATGGGGATATATGTATATGTATAGCTGATTCACTTTGTTATAAAGCAGAAACTAACACACCATTGTAAAGTAATTATACTCCAATAAAGGTGTTAAAAAATAATAAAAAAAAAAAGAACACCTATGTCAAAGATACATAAAGCTAGAAATTAGTTAAAGCCATGAAAACAGGTTTTATTCAGTAACTACTGACAGTAGAGGAAAGAGCTGAGCTTCATTTTGATTTGTGCAGAGGTGACTTGGTGTTTTTAAGGGAGATGAGAGTATAGGGAGAGAGCAGGGACTCAAGTGAAACATTGTGAAGGGCTGGTCAAGGTAAATGTGATCAGATCAGCTGCTAGCTGGCAATTATGGAAGTCAGGATTCTATCTTTCCACAGAAACTGGAAGACTGAGGCCCTATCCTTCCTGATGATCATATTTCAAAGGAATGGCTTTCAGGTTCATGAAAAAGACACTTCTGAGTTATAGAAGATACATATACATCTCAAAGGGACAGAAGATGGATTCACAATCATAAATGCTCTAAGAAAGGGAAGTCAGGGTGAAATGGAGTGGGGGGAGGTGGGCTGTGGGCTCCTGGGCATGGAAGCCTTTTTTTTGTCCCCTGTTTCTTGTAGGCAAGACTCCAGCCTCCATGACCTTCCCTGACTTCCAAAGTGCGGATTCGAACATTTGCTAATCAAGGGAGGAGCAGCCAAGAAACCACCTGACGCAAGATTAAAGGGACCAGAGAAGCTCATCAAGATAAGGATACCAACCACCTGAGACCCTGCACACACCCTAATCTTGTCAGCAATCCCACCCTTGAAGTATTTTTATAAAACTCCTCATCAAGTCCTCCTGGTTTGGGACACATCGTTTTTTGAGGCAGGAGCCTGCTGTGTCTCCCTTTGCTTGGCAAAGCAATAAAGCTATCTTTTTCTGCTTTACCCAAAACTCTGTCTTCAACATTTGATCTAGCACCGGTGCAGAGAAGCTGAACTTCTGGTGTCAAAGGGCCTATCCTCAGGTGTTAGAAAAACAGTAAGTTCTCCTGGCAACTTTGAGTTTCACAGGCAGGTGTTTTAATAGGGAGCTGGGGTCATCCTAGGGACATAGTCTCAGGCTGCTAGAAGCCATGCTACAGTTTGGTGGTCCCTCAATGCAGGGATTTGGATGGAGTCATTACGTGCCAGAGTGCTGAGGGTCTCACCAGTCAGATTGGATTAGGGCCCATCCTAAGGACCTCTTTTTAACTTAATCACCTTCTTAAAGGCTCTTTCTTCACATACATTCACATTCTGAGCTATTAGGGATTAGGATTTTAATATATGAATTTGATGGGAGACTCAAATGAATTGAATTGAATCACCCATTATATCACAATCTGTGTGGAGTCCTGACCTGAGCATGTCAACTGTCAGGATGGACTTGTTTTGCTCACTCTTGGTTTTAAACCTACATTTGACATCACTTCCAAAGGTTCTTATTGCTAACAATTCCGGACTCTTGTAGACTTCTGCAACAAAATTCAGGTTTCTTCTCAATGTTTATTCCATTTTTTTTAGGTAGCCTAATTTAGTTACTACTTATTTATATGCTTTTTACTTTATAATATTTTAGTGATTCTGTCTCCTTTTCTTTTCTATTTTTTTGTCTTTGTTTAGGCTTTTTTACAAAAATTTCCTATGTAGTTTAACTGGGTCAGGAGCAGTAAAAATAAATTCCTATGTTCAAAGTGAAGTTTTAATTCAGAAAGCCAGATCCTTTCTTTAAAGATTATTTATTTTTGTATTTAAAATGGCTTACTGGCTGTAAGTTTCTTTATTGAGAAAATAATAAACTATTCATAAGATATGAGCCTGGGCTTCCCTGGTGGCGCAGTGGGTGAGAATCCGCCTGCTAATGCAGGGGACACGGGTTCGAGCCCTGGTCTGGGAAGGTTCCCACATGCCACGGAGCAACTAAGCCCGTGAGCCACAACTGCTGAGCCTGCGCGTCTGGAGCCTGTGCTCCGCAACGGGAGAGGCCGCGACAGTGAGAGGCCCGCGCACCGCGATGAAGAGTGGCCCCCGCTCGCCGCAACTAGAGAAAGCCCTCGCACAGAAACGAAGACCCAATACAGCCATAAATAAATAAATAAATAAATAAAATTAAAAAAAAAAAAAAGAATGGCTCCTTGAAGGCTCCTTGAAGGTCAAAAAGGGAGGTGGCGCCACCCCACAGTAGGTGATGTTAACCTACCCATAGGCCTCTTCGCTAGAATCCATCTTGGCTAACAGATGCACCCATGCACATGGGAGGACCCTGAGATATACCGAATACGGATTCAGAACCAGGCAAAGCAAGATAATTGACCAAAGGAAACCTGGAAGAAATGCCCCATAAAAGTGATTCCAGCTACCATGAGGGTATGACTCTCTCTCTGAGCCCACCCATGTGTCTATCCACATGTACTCTTTTTCCTCTTAATAAACACTTTACTTGTTTCACTACTTTCCGCCTCTGTGTAGAAATTCATTTCTACTCAGCTGACAGGTCAGGACCTTGTCACTGGCCACTGGTAACCTGTAGTCCAGTGGTTAGGGTTCAGTGCTCTCACTGCCACAGCCCAACCTCAGTCTCTGGTCAGGAACAGAAATCCTGCTCCAAACTGCTGCAGGCCGGGGCCACCTGAGATCAGAGGGAAGGTTAAAGGTTCTTTCTGAGTCTTTTGGGCTCAGTCTTTGGCTTTCAGTTCAAAATAACTCTCATGCCAAAATGGCACATCTTGGGGTGGCCTGCCTTAAATTCCTTCATTATCATGCCACTCGTGTGCTTCAAAATCTTCAGTAGACACAACTGCTTGTGGGGATCCAATACAAATACCTAATTTGGGTACAAAGATATTAATCTATCTTCAAAATCCACTTGTAAGCTTATTATCAAAAACAGCCTGGTATAAAATGTGCCATTATAGATACACACCCTTCATATTTGCATCTATTTCTGTCTCTCCACGTGAAGTATCTTGCTCTAATTTTCTCACTTATGCAAATCCAAGATCTTTTTTCAGTCAAGATTCTTTTCTTATGCTTTGAACATAAGCCCACTCAAACTAAATGAAGTAACATATGAAAGGTTAATTGTTGGTGTAAAGTGATTTCACTATAACAGAGAACCAGGAATAAGCTCCATGCATGTGAACTGAAAAGTCAAAAACCTATGCCCGTTTCTCCCTTCTCATTTCTCCCTTCTCTGCTTCTCCCTAAAAAAGCATAACCTAAAAGTTGAGAGTTACGTTTTATTTGGTGGACAAAACTGAGGACCTTAGCCTAGGGACACAGCATCTCAGATAGCTCTGAAAGACAGCTCCAAAGAGGTGAGGGGTGAGCCAGGATATGTGGGAGTTTTTGCAAAAAGACCAGGTAGTCAGAACATCAAAAGATTATTGTTAATTAAAGAAAACCCAACATCTCAAGTTAATGAATTTAGCACTTTTCTTTATATGGGAAGATGCAAGGGTGTGGGCTCACTGAAATCATTCCTTTGATACGCACCTTGACTATCTAGGGCCAGTGGTTGATGGCTTGATGGCAGACATGCTGTTGAGTTCCCTCAGGGCTCACCTTCTGGGGCAGCTGTAGTGGCTGATGGCTGCTACATCCTTTGTTTACTGATACGGCAGGTGGCATTCTTACTCCACAGGACCAATTCAAATCTTGTCTTTCTGTGGACAAGTTACCTCTGCTTACTACTCATTTACACATAGCCCAACAAGGCCATCAGAGTCAACTGTGCATGTTGAGTTTTTTTCCTTTAAGGCAATACCAGTAACCGACTTGGTTCAGATGTTTTTTCTTTAAGGACCACTATACATCTTCTAGCTTCCACAGAGCCATGCATTTATCCCTGGAAGGGCCAGCCTTGGCCTCTAACCATTTTTGCATACATTGACAAATTTCAAATAACTCCTAGAGTTATTTGAGTATAAACTATTTGAATTGGGAATAGCAAACTTGTTCATGAACCATAGCTTAGATACAATCCTCAAGAATGCTCTCTATTCTTTGGGTTAATGGAAAGTGTTCAGACACAAAGAGAAATTTTGTATAGAAACAAGAGAGAAATTTTGTAATAAGGACAATAAGTGATTTTTAAAATTTACTTGCTAACCTTAGGACAAGCTATCACTGATAATCCTTCTCCTTACTATATAACCTATTTAAATAATTCCTAATTAGATGTTTGGACTCAAATTCATCAGCACTAACTTTAGAATTTGGTATAGGTAAACAAGATAATTTTGGATCCTGGACCTATAATTAAAAAAACAAACAAAAAATCCTTTGTTTTATCATTACAACTGAGGCTATTTGCCTAAGAATTGTATAGCATATGTCAGTGAAAATTCTTAAAGGTATGGAAATTAATTGGAAAAATTCCAGTATATAATGGGAATATCATAAATTCTATCCCATGCTCAGATAACTCTAAAATGCAGAGATGTTTTCCTAATCTCTGTACTAACATACAAGATTATCTTCATAGATTTGCAATAATTTACATGCAGGGAGCGTTAGAGATAAATATATTTTATGTATTTTATCTGCATGCTGCAATTAATTTTTTCTTACTTGCATGTGTGTGTCTCCACACCAATAGCATCTGCTTTTACTCATTTTTCCATCATATTTGTAGCATGCACCAAATATGGATTACCTAATTCTAGACTGACATGATTTTGAAGGGAATACATCTCACAAAGTAATGCCTTGGGCTATATATAGAAAGGGGATTTTCTGACAAAAGAATATCATGGTATCTCTTACACAATTGTTAATATATCAGTTTACCCTGACAAAACCTGTAAATGATGCCCTGAGGGATACCTTGCACTTATTTAAGTGTTTCCTTAAAGAGAACAAGAACAATGGCCCTGCCAAGCAACAAGTATTACAAAATATGCATTCTATTAATACTTTCTCTTTCCTAGGGTTAAAAAAAATGGCCTGAGAAGAGGATCATAGACCTACTGATTAGGAAACTATTGATCTGTGTTATGGTCTGAATGTTTGTGTCCCCTCAAATACATATGTTGAAATCCTAACCCCCAGGATGATAATATTAGATGGGGGTCTTTGGGAGATGATTAGATCACGAGGGTGGAGATCTCAAGGTTGCCATTAATGCCCTCATAAAACCGACCTAAAAAGCTAGCTTGCCACTTCTGCCATGTGAAGTTACCATGAAAAGACAACCGTCTATGAGGAAGCAGACTCTCACCAGACACCGTATCTGCCAGTGTCACAATCTTGAACTTACCAGTCTCCAGAATTGCGAGAAATAAATATTTGTTGTTAATAGGCCAGACAGTTTATAGTATTTTTAGTATAGTATAGCAGCTCAAATGGACTAAAGCAACCTGGGGTTTTTGATAATTTGGATTTGATAGACTAAGTATTGCTTTCAAACTGTTGATGGTGAAAAATTTTTAAATAGTGAAAGTTAAGTTCTACGAATCATTTTTATGTCCCTTCAACACTTAGAATAGGAGTAGTTATTTAATAATTATTTCTTAATTTATTAAATGACTGAAGGCAAAGGGAAATTAAGGAGACATTTAATTTACACAATTATTTTCAAATTGTACTTCACAAGTACAATAGAAGAACCCATATTTAAAATGACACCCTCCGAGCAGTCTACATCCTCATTATAAATGGCCTTTATCTAAGTGCAGCACATATTCTCTTCCCTTCCTCAGCCTTCTTGCTCACATGAAGAACAGGTGTTATTCTTTGGCTTAATGTCTATTTTCAGTTTCCAAAATTGTGGTGGATATAGACACTAGTTACAAGCCACCAGCAATCTCCTATCTCTCCATCTCTTATGAGGCTCAGCAATTGCTAAATCAAGTTGAGAAGGAAGTAAATATTCAGAGAAATCACCAGCTCCTATGAAACTCCATATAGTTAGTTCTTATGCCTGGCATTTTTATTCTATTAGAAAAATCTTTGTAAGTCTGCCCTTTATCTTTACCAGTGTTAAATAATATCAAAGTTGAACACTAGTTAAGGTGGTAAAAGCCAATATGGTTCAGAACTATTGTAATAGGGGAAAAGAGACCTCATTATAGAACTGGGCTCAATTCCAAATATAAATGGGCAAAAAGGAATATATATCCAAAGAGCAGGGTAGAAATCAATGGACAGAGAATGACTAAGAGGACACACCAGTGGTTTGGGGGGATTCTGGCTAAACCAACCTAACAGAATTCTTTCTGAAGGCAGATCAGGGTGATCAAACAATGAAACCGTGCACCTCAGATTGGGATTCAAACCAAATCACACCTCAGATGGGACTTGAACCCACAACTTCTGGCTTAGAAGGGCACTCAAATCCACCATCTCCCAGCTGAAACTGCACACCTTGTCTCAGGACTTAATAAAGCTCAGGTTCTTTGCATCTCAGCACAGAAGGAGTTCAGCGAGAGACAAAGTGATAGGCAAGAAGTAGATTTATTAATAACTTTTGTAAAGAGGTTGCAGGAAAATGGGGCGTGAGAGGATGGTCATGTCCCAGGTCTTGGGTGAGTCCCTGGGGTGGGCCACCAAATGAGGGTCCTTGGCTTCATGCAGTAAAGAACTCAAGAGCGAGCCATAGTAAAGTGAAAGCAGAGATACACCTTCCATGGGCAGAATGCAGTCTATCTCAAAGGGCGAGGGCAGCCTTGGGAGAAACACACCACAGACAGAGTGTGGGCCTTCTCAGAAGATGAAAGTTGCCTAAATATAGGGTGGTTAGTTTTCATGGGCTGGGTAATTTCATAGGCTAATGAATTGGAGGATTATTCCAACTATTTCAGGGAAGGGGTGGTGATTTCCAGGAATTGGGCCACCACCCACTTTTTGGCCTTTTATGGTTGGCCTCAGAACTGTCATGGTGTCTGTGGGTGTGTCATTTAGCTAATGTATTAAAATGAGCATATAATGAGGCTCAAGGTCTCCTGGAGGTCGAATCTTCCACCATCTTGAGCCTAGTTGGTTCTAACCAGTTTATGTCGTATCCTCAATGACTCTATAATTCTTTTAAAAGTTGTGTTCTGCCCCCTTCCCTCCTGTCTCAACATCACCTAGGTGATGGTGGACATTAAGGACTCGATTACATATTGAGGGTGATCAGATATGGAGGATGAGAAAATTCTAGCTAAAAAGAATAACAGGTATTTTGCAAAAATTGAGCACTGCAGAGATGAACATAGAAGTCCAAAAGTGGAAGTCCCATAGAAAAAGAGTTTAAGGGAGACTGAGCAGAGTTTGATCAAAAAGAGAATCAATCTTTGGCACCAGGAATTAGACTTCTTGGGCTTCCCTTGAAATGCTAGTGGACCTCCTGGAGGTCCAGGAATTGTGTTATGTTTAGGAGACATAAAGATATATAAAGTACAGGTCTATCTCTGTGAACATAGGGCTTTAACACCTAATTATGATCCAGGAGAAAGTTATCATCTCTTTGTTAAAATAATATAGTCTATCAAACAATTAAACAGAAATATCCAATAGCCTCTGCCCAGACTGAATGGAACAGTTGATATAGGGAATTGGAGAAGGGTGGCCCAAGTCAGTCACAAAACTTCATGAAAGATGTAAATCAGGAGCTAAAAATTGACATTTCAGCTTCCATGAACAAATGGATGGAAATAGTTGCACTGGTATTTTTTGTTCTAAAATTATTATAAGACATTGAAATTTGTATCCCTTACTTTGACAAATCCTAAAAGACAGTAATCATTTCTCTTGCTCTCAACAGTTTCTGTGAATTACCTAATGTGATTCACCCGAGGCCCAGCATATGTCACTCCACCAGACAGATTGCAGACATGACAGCCACAGGCACTGAGCTCTGCTGCACCAAGCCAGCTCCTAATGAGAAGATGCCAACTCTCTGCAATGAGCCAGGCCCAGAATCACAAGCTGAAACCAGCGTTTGAAGTTAATCTTAGAGTCATTAACTCTTCAACTTACTCCAATGTCAGTTAAAGGATTTTTGTTAAACTGACTTCACAGACATTTTATGAAATTATTTGACCGGTTTAAGAAAGATCTTCTATATTACCCAATTTCTACTCTAGCAGAAAGGCTGCTTCCAAGAGACCTTCTTTTCAATTTATTCATATTCATCTTTTTTCTGAATTAACCATCTATCAAGGGAACCCATCAAAAGAGTAGAAAAAAGTAAAGGACCCCATCAAAAAAAGTTCCCCGGCAAGTGAGAGGGGGTACATGACATCAGGAGCTCTGTTTAGGGAAGGAAATGTTGTCCAGGTTGTGGATGCCATTTTTGTCAGTGTCAATCTACCAACAATGGAGGTTGGCAGATTCAGGATGAAGTGTTTCTGGAGCTCCTCTAGACACTTCCTAAGGAGCCCAACTGCCCTCTCATGTGAGCTGGTTGGTGTGCAGTATTGGTCCAAGGGGAATAAACTTCTTTTCACAAGACATGCCACCATTTGGAAAACACATGGCTGCTTGGACTTGCTGGCTATAGGGATAGTTTATTGTGGGATAAACTGAGATTAAGATTCGAATTATTACATATGATGATTTTTTTAAAGTTTAACAACTGGACTTTACAGAGGTGGAATAGGTCCCTGTCTGGATTATATGATTTCAGTGGCACTGGTTAGCTTGCTTATCCAAATTCTCATTTTGCTCCTCTCCCCCTATGATATTGTCGTAAACCACCTTTCACACTATTCCTTGAGAGTCCCATAATTTACTTGGTCAAATCTCACTGTGGAAGGCATCATATCTTTTCCATATTTGGGTCGAAAAGATTAACTATATTACCATGAAAATCAAAAAAGACTCAAACCCATTGACATTTATCGAGTAGCAGTTATGTGACCTATATATAAAGCAAGAAGTCTATAGAGTAGAATTAGTGCCTTAGTTAATGATTTATTAATAGTTGGAACAGCACTAACATAAAATTGGCATACAGTCTGCAGTTTATAAGGTGAAAAAAGGCAGTGCATACAGATTTCTATAATCCATGAGTTGACAAAATGAGAAACTGGTTGGTGATGATGGATCAAATTAATTATAAGGGACCACCGCCTGGAGATGTAGCTACCTTAATGCAAACTATCTGAAGATGAATATTTACAAAAGTATTCTTTGCTTTATGGAAGACTTTTCTCACTTTCTCATCTTCTCTGCTATATCCATTTGTTAAAAACAATAGAACAAAACAAACAAGAATTTTAGGAACACTTTTCTGAGGCAAAGGAAGATGATGCATTTATTCCATCTAAATTCCCAGGCTGAATTAACTCTCTAAAATAAAAAACCTATTCTAGGCTTCCTTGGGCAGCTGTTAAATACTTGTTCAGATTATTTTAGTTCTTACAAAGCCTGGCTTGATGTAACACAGATATCTTCTAGAAGGCCAGTGGTCACCTGCATAAAGGAGTTTTCATAGTTTGGGGGGCATTTACATGAGACAAGTCAGACTGTTGTCCCAGAAAGGAAGATGGAGAGAGCAGTGTTGTGAATTCTCAGTACAACTCGATTTTTCTTTCTGTTACTGATTGGAGAAATACTGACAATAATACCATTACTTAAAATTAGATGGCTTAGTGCTCCGCAACAAGAGAGGCCGCGATAGTGAGAGGCCCGCGCACCGCGATGAAGAGTGGCCCCCGCTTGCCGCAACTAGAGAAAGCCCTTGCACAGAAACGAAGACCCAACACAGCCAAAAATAAATAAATAAATAAATAAATTAAAAAAAAAACAAAAAGAAATGAAAAGCTTACTTTGGAGATTAAGAGCCTATAGACTGAAAGTAAAGATCTATTATTATCTTCCTCTTATTTATCAGCTTTCATTCATTCAATTAAAAAAATTATTGAATAATTCCTGAGCATATACTCTGTGCCAGGCGTGGTGCTTGATATTAGAAAAACAAAGATGAGCAAGATGCCTTACCCTTCCGTCAGGAAGATAGAAGAGTGATGAGGAAAACAGTCTTGAAGCCATCTAACAGCGCTGTGACCGAATCCTGCATTGGGAGCAGAGCGGCCACAGTGCAGGTCAATGACTTCATGGAGGAAAGCTTCATGATCAAGGCAGCACAGACTACTTAAATCTTGAAAGATAAAACACTGTACTCTAGTTTTAAAAGGGAACTAGGCACACAATCCCAGACAAAGGTTACCAGTGAAAAAAGACTTAGTGGCACAAATCAAAGAATTTTAAGTTGCTCAGTGTGACGAAATGTGTGTCCATCCCCTCTATGTCTGACGGTGGAAGGATAGAGTAGGCAGAGATGTGAGAGGGGAGCGAGGGGACATTGCGATGGTGCTCAGTCATGCTCATCCTTGTGTGCACCACGTTTTAGGCTTTTATTGCGAAGGCTTTAAGGAGCTGTGAAATACTGGAGAAGGGGGGTGACGGTGGAATATGTTGTACATCACTGATCATGGTGAGGAGAATGGTTTGGAGAAGGTCACCCCGGGGGGTCCAAAGCTAAATTAGAAACTTTAAGTGAAGACAAAATGGAAATTAAGGAAAATCTGGTTTTAAAAGGGAAGGCTGCAAGCAAAATGTGAACCTCAGACGGAGAATATTGTAATTCACATGAAGAAAAACACTCTTCTCTTTTTGACTCCTACAGTTGGGGACTTGTTTTTCTAAAATCGCTATTGAAATTAACAGTTTAATTCACTTTTCCATTTATGAGATAAATGCTCATGTAATATAGTGCCATGGTGACACTTGTTTACTTTTGGATTTAATTTACATTGACGGCCTATTTGCCTGTTTTTATGGGAATTGAATTAGGTTGTCCACACACAGCAAGTTTAATGAGCTTCAGACCTGTCTCCCAAAGCTACCTCTGTGTAAAAAGTGTTTCACTTGGGAAATTAGAATCTCTGTTGCCACCTTCATTAATCTGAAAGGGGAATTTGCTCTCCTTTGTATTACATATCTACAACAAGTGGAAACAGGATGATGAATAGTGATCTATCAGTTTCTGAAACAATTTACACTAAATCATTTTTGATTGCCTCCTGTTGCTAGTTACTTCATACACAAGGTACAAAACAAATGCCCAGGTGCATTAGAGTCACCAGGGTCTTCTTCGCAAATACAAAAGCTTTTTGGTAACTATTCCACATAAGCAGAATTGGAAAGATAAGTCCTATAAAGATAAGGAAAACACTCCTGGACAGTTAATTATTGAGCAAGAAGAAAAAGCAAACATGACTTGCAAATCTAATAAAGAAACGTTCTTTAATAATGCTCCCTACCCTTCTGGCACTTTGTACAGTTCAAGTCACTCTCATATATTTATCCTGTGGGATTCCCATAGAGGCCTTGTAAGGTAGTTCAGCCAAGCCATCTATGAGAGGTTAAGAAACTTGCCTAAGCACAGTGCCGAAAGGAACATGTCCCATTATAGGCTCTCAGTGTTTACGTGTAGTTGCAGTAACCACACGTTGAAAGAGGCAAAAGTGGTTATTCTCTTACACAGAACTGAAAGTCTAATTACAAAGAATTATACTCTACTAAAAAGTAAGAATTCTAAAAAAAAAAATAAAAAAAACAAAAAAAAAAAACAAAAAAAAAAAAGTAAGAATTCTATGGTGTCTAGATATACGGAACCGTAAGCTCTTCTTTGAAGGTATATCCTACAAGAAAACTGTCTTACCCATGCGACCCAACAGAAGCAGACACTTCATCACGGTTACATAAATCTGTCTGGAAATGGGTCTAGAAGACAACTAAGAAGGCAGGAAGCAACAGGCTACGGGCAATTGGTGAAATCAAATTTGTTTGCATTTCCTTCTCTAGCCCCATCTGTAGCCCTTCCCCGAGATATAGAAGTGAAAGTTTCTTCTTTGGCTAAAGTCTCTCCCTTTACATCTTTTTCAAATCAGAACCAGGCTAAGGGTCATTTTAGGCAAAATGCCTGTTCAGATTGGAATGAGTCAATCACCCATGCCAGATATTTATCAAACACAGCAGTAGATATTTTGCATTATTTATGATTTGCTCTAAAATATGTTTTATAACTTCATTTTTAGGTAAGAAAATGGAGATTCAACCAGTGAGAGCTTCATGTCCAAATTCAAGTGATGTAAGCTTCTGAAGTGAAAAAAAATTGGGATTCACCTTTAGACTTAGAGTTTACATGTCTAACTCTCTTTCCTAAATATGTGACCCCCCACTTCTAACTAAAATCAAGGAAATCATTAAATGTTTTTAATGGTGAAATATAATGATGAATATGATACAAGACTAGTTTTCACAGGTATGCCATTGCTAATGATTAAAATCTGTATGTATTTGACCAAAAAGGCCAAAATTGGTGTTGGTACCCACCCTCTCACCATGGTGCTGCTGTACTGTTAACATTGTTTCAGACTGTGGCACTTTCACTAATATTTTTCACAATAGGAGGAAGGGCTTTCTGAACTAAAAGAAACCATATGTAGTTTCTATAGATGTAAGTATGAATTGGATATTCACCAGGTTGTACGTGACAGTCACCCGCCCTAATGGAAACATCAAAAATAGGTACCCAAAATGTACTTTTACATTCACAATCTTGTCTTTGAAAGCACTTGTCTCTTCTTTGTGGCTAGGTTTTTGGATGAAGGTAATAACCACCAATTCACAAGTAGATCACACTGCTTAATACTTTGCCTCAATGCACTTGCAAAGTGTTACGTGTGCCATTATCCCACTGGAATTTCTCATACAGAATTATTCCCCAGGTGTCTGCGTGTGTTCAGTCTCCACTTGCATGCCCTACAGACAAGCCTTTCTCCTAATTGTAGCTTGGTCTCTTCTAGCAGCATTGATAGGACTTCAAGTTTAAAAACTCCCAGCACTTTCTCCCTCCCCCGCTGATGTGACACGTGATTGGTGCTGAATGCTGCCTCAGTCATGGTGTTAAAACAGACTCTCATATTTCAGCATTTCAGCTGACTAAATGATGGCTTCAAGATTCATTAGATGCTCTGGAAACACTGGCTAGGGGTTTGTGCTATTAATCCTGTCTTCTTTTCTGTCCTTTTGAGCATTGAGATACCAATTCCAGGAACTTCATTGTCAAAGACCAAGTCTTTTCAGCCAAATTCGTCCTATAGATCAAGCCAACAGAAGACCCTGCCTCTGTTTAATTTCTGCTCAGCTCAAACTTTCTACTGCAGTGCTGAGAGACAGGAAGCCACAGGCTTCCAAACACTCCAGATATAGATGGTTACTAATCTTTGACATGCAAAACTGTTGAAAATCTCAGCACTTACACCCCGGGGAAGTGCTGCTAGACTGGAAGGCATGAAGTCCTTGAGAATTTACAATTCATTTCTCTGAAATGCTAAGAATAAGGCTGTTAATGCTCACAAAGCACAGAGGCAGGCCCTCTGAGAGGAAGGGGATTCGGGGATGGAAGCTCAAAATGAAAGCTCAGAGAGATGAACCATGAAGCCTCCGTTCAGCTCCAACCCAGGCAGAAAGGCAGCGCCCCGTGATCACATTCTACCCCGCTGCCAGCCGGTCCATCATCATACTATTGCCTAAACAACTGCAGATTAATATTGTGTATTTAAATGTAAATCTTCACTTTTTTGTTTTTTGTTTCGTAACTCTTTGGGAGAAAATGACACATGCTTATTGTGAAAGATGCAAAAAAAATCACTAACAAGTACAAAGAGCACAAATTGTAAACCATAACCCACACCCCTTCTAGTCAGTTACCAAACACGGGAAGTCTTCATTGAGGAAATTTTTTTTTTTTATTATTATCACCCCCATCTTTTTCTCATTAACTGCCCCCTGGAATATTGCAATTACTGTAGTTTATCTTTCTTCAACTCTTTTGGCCACCAGTACTGAAAACCTGTCGATAGTCTATCTAACACCACTATTATTATGCTGTTTTCCCATATGCAGTTGACCCTTGCACACATTGAGGGGCTAGGGGCACTGGCCCTGTGTGCTATGGAAAATCCATGGTAGCCCTCCTAAACCGCTGTTCTGTATCCACGGATTCAACCAACCACAGATCGTGTAGAACTACAGTAAGTATTTATTGAAAAAATCCACATATAAGTGAACCCACACAGTTCAAATTTGTGTTATTCAAGGGTCAACTGTACAGACTTTAAATTCTCTCCTGATTTGTAGGGATAATGATAATACTCAATATTTTAAATTTCTACCTCCCCACTGGCACTCACTTTTAAAATAAAACCATTTAAAATTGTGTATGTATTATTTACCAATTTCTTTACATATTTGATTCTGTGCCTTCCCTTCCCTTCTCTTCTCTTAGCTTCTTCCCTTCCAGAATTATCTCACCTTCCTCTGTCTCCATTGAATTATGAAACCTTTAAAAATGAGGCTAAATTAAAACCACAATGGGATACAAGTACATTACCACTAGAGAGCTGAAATTAAATTAACTGAACATATTGTGTATTGGCTAGAATGCAGTGCAAGTTGGTAGATGTAAAGTAGTACAATCAATCTGGAAAATAATTAAGAAGTTTCTTAAAATTAAACATACACCTTCCTTAAAACCTAGCCATTTCACCTCTAGGTATTTACCAAATGAAAATAAAAATATATGCTTATGCAAAGACTTGTACATGAATGTTTATGCCAGCTTTAATTGTAATAGCCAAAAACTAGAAACAACCCAAATATTATCAATGGGTAAATGGATCAACAAATCTTTCTATATCCTTGGTGGTATGGAAAATACTCAATAACAAAAAGGAATGAACTGTTGATATATACAATAACATAGATGAATCTCAAAATAATGATGTCATGTGAAAGAAGACAAATCCCACCAAAAATGTATATACTACATAATTTCATTTATATAAATTACTAGAAAATTAAAAGGAATCTACAGGGAGAGAGAGTAAGCAGATCAGCATTGCCTGGAGAATAAGGGATAGACATTGATCAGGAGAGATTGGAAGGAGAGATTCCAAAAAGACATGAGTTACTATATTGTAAATCAACTATATTTCAATTTAAAAAAAGGACATGAGGAAACTTTAGGGGTAAATATATAGGTTTATTACCTTTACTGCAGTGATTGTTTTATGGATATTTATGTATGCCAAATTTCATTAAAATATATACTTTACATACATGTACTTTATTGTAAGTTAATTATACCTCAAAAATCTGAAAAAAAATCAGCTAAAATTTAAGACTAGAAAGAATCAGCTTCTTATCTGTAACTCAGCAACTTTACCTGCCTGATGAACCAAAGACCAGAGAGATAATAAGACACGGAGACAGGACAACTTTTCAAATAGGTTAAAACATTTTAGACTCATGAACCTATGAAGGCAGAGGTTCCATACATATGAATTCTTTCTAAATGACCAAGATCTAGGGAACAATCAATTGCTAGAACTAGGGACTAAAGGCAGAAGAGTTTTAGTGTCTTTGGCTAATAGAGGGTACTAGAAAAGTGATGTCCTGACAGCAGGGACAGAGAGAAGTTGCAGAGATCCCTAATTTACACAGTCAGACTTGGAGCCAAGTGGCAATGGATGGGTAGCCAGTCAGTCTCATAGGACCGTGATAGTGCACCTGGGGCACATCATGGTCTGTATTTAGGCTGCTTTACTCAAGACCACAGAACCATAAAGTTATTATATGACAGGTGCTTTTCCTTATTGTCTTGGATAGAAGGCTTATTGGAAGGCATTGTTCTTAGAGAATGGACTGCTTAAAACCTCACCAAACCTTTGAAAGTCTTCTATTGCTATAATTTACAACTGGTTGAAGTTATAAATATATAGCCAAAACCAAAAGAGCAGAGAGCAAGGCTGGAAGTCTTGAACATGTATGGGGCTGTACCCACTCTTGAGACCCTGTGGGGACTTTCCATTTATACGGCTTACAAATAGACCTATACAAATCCTACACACTTAACATTCTATCTCTATCATGAAGCTTTTCCAGATCAATCTTCTGTGATACTTCCCACATATTATTGCATATTATTTTGAGCCTATTATTCTCATCACAAATCTCAAAAATGATTTCTTCCCCCTTTGATCTTCCCCAAATTATATCATCTATGTTATTCATATTTTACTTCATTATATTTGCCTTACTGTGATATTTAGATGGGGAGACTGTGTCTTTTGTTGACAACCAGGCAAGTGGACTATAAAGTGTGAAAGAGGTAGGTATGGTAACCTTACAGGATACTTATCCCCAAATACATATTACAGAGAAGAGTTACATGTTACTTTTTTGTTCCTAGGATAAGAGATGGAAAGAGAAAAGAGAGAAAAAAAGGATAGCAGAGGAAAAGAGAGAAAGTTAGTTTCTGGTACTGATTACTATAAATTCAATTACACACAATTTTTAAAGTAATATTTATTCTCCCAAGATTTCTTTTTTGTCTTTTTTAATTGAAGAATATTTGATATATAACATTATGTAAATTTAAAGTGTACATGTTAATTTGATACATTTATATATTGTAATATGATTGCCATTGTAGTGATAATTAGCACTTCTATCATGTTGCATAATTATAATCTCTTTTTAGTGGTTAGAATAATTAAGGTCTAGTCTCATAGCAAGTTTCATGATTATAATACATTATTGTTGCCTCGAATCACTATACAGTGCATTAGCTCTCTAGGACTTATTTACTACTCACTGCAAGTTTTTACCCTCACACAACACCTGTCCTATCCTCCCAACCTCCATCCCCTGGTAACAACCATTTCATTCTCTGCTTTTACAAGTTTGGCTTTTCAAGATTCTACATATAAGTGATATCATATGATATTTGTCTCTCTCTGTCTGACATCTACCTCAGCATAACGTCCTCAAAGTCCATCCATTTTATTACAAAGGTAAGCTTTCCTTGTTTCTCATGACTAATATCCCATTGTGTACATGTATATATATATTTTATCCATTCATCTTATTGATGGGTACTTAGGTTGTTTCCAGGTTTCTATATCTTGGCTACTGTAGGTAATGCTGCAATAAACATGGGAATACATATTTTTCTTTGATAACCTATTTTGATTTGGTGGGTATATACTAAGTGGGATTGCTGGATGATATAGCAGTTCTATTTTTAATTTTTTGAGGAAGCTCCATATTGTTTACCATGATGGATGAACCAATCTATTTTCCCACCAACAGTGTACAAAAGTTCTTTTTTCTCTACATCCTTGCCAACACTTGTTATCACTTGTCTCCTTGAAGATAGCCATTCTAACAGTTGAGAGGTGATATCTCATTGTGGTTTTGATTTGCATTTCTCTGATGATTGGTGATATTGAGCATCTTTTCATGTACCTGTTGGCCATTAGTATGTCTTCTTTGGAAAAATGGCTATTTAGTTCCTCTACTCATTTTTGAATCAGATTATTCCTTTTTTATTATTGAGTTGTATGAGTTCTTTATATATTTTGGATATTAACCCCTTAGTTAATACATGGTTTGTAAAAATGATCTCCCATTCTGTTAGTCATCTTTTCATTTTATTGGTTGTTTCTTTTTCTGTGCAGAAGCTTTTGAGTCTGATGAAATCCCATTTGTTGAATTTGCTTTTGTTAGTTGTACTCTTAGTGTCAGATCCAAAAAAATCCTTGCCAAAACCCATGTCAAGAAGTTTCTTCCCTACATTCTCTTCTGGGAGTTTTATGGGACTAGGTCTTATGTTAAGTCTTTGATCTATTTCAAGTTAATTTTTGTGAGTAGTGAGGTGGGGTTCTGATTTTGTTGTTACTATACATGTTATCCAGTTTTCCCAATATCATTTGTTGAAGAGACTCTTTTCTTCATTCGGTGTTCTTGGCTCCTTTGTCAAATATTAGGTGACCATATATTCTTCAGTTTACTTCTGGGATCTCTATTCTATTCCATTGGTCTATGTGTCTTTTTATGCCAGTACCATACTGTTTTAATTACTATAGCTTTGTAGCAAAATTTTAAATCTGTAAGTGTGATACCTCTGGCTTCTCCTTTCTCAGGTTTGCTTTGGCTATTCACAGTCTTTGTGTTTCCATACAAATTTTAGCATTGTGTTTTCTATTTCTGTGAACAATGCCATTGGAAATTTGATAGGAATTGCATTGAATCTATAGATGGCTTTGGGTAAAATGGACACAAACAATATTCTTCTGATCTATGAACATGGATGTCTTTTCATTTGTTTGTGTCTTCTTTGATTTCAGTTTTAAAAGTCTTGTAGTTTTCATTGTACAAATTTTTCATTTCCTTTGTTAAACATATTCCTGGGTATTTTGTTGTTTTTGATCCTATTGTGAATGAGATTGTTTTCTTTATTTTTTTCAGATGTTTTAATATTAGTGTATAAGAACTGAAACTGATTTCTGTATGCTGATTTTACATCCTGCAATTTACTGAATTTGTTGATTCGTTCTAACAGTTTTTAATTGAGTCTTTGGGATTCTCTATATGCAAAATCATATCATATGAAAATAGCAGCAATTTTACTTCTTTTCTGCATTGGATGCTTTTTATTTCTTTGTGTAATTGCTCTAGCTAGAACTTCCAATACTATACTGAATAAGGATGGTGAGAAATGACACCCTTGTCTTATTTCTGGTCTTAGAGGAAAAGTTTTCAATTTTTCATTGAGTAAATGTTCGCTGTGGGTTTGTTGTATATAGCCTTTATTATGTTGAGGTATCTTTCTATACCTAATCTGTTGAGAGTTTTCTTTTTTTTAATCATGAAAGAATATTGTATTTTGTCAAATGCTTTTCCTGCATCTATGGGATGATTGTGTGATTTTTATCTTTTATTTTATTAATGTGATGTATTACATTTCTTGATTTGCATATGTTGAACCATCCTTGCATCTCAGGGATAAATTTAAGTTGGCCAGTGGTGTATAATCTTTTCAAGGTGTCCTTTAATTTGATTTGCTAATATTTTGTTGAGAATTTTTACATCTCTATCTTCAGGGATATTGGTCTATAGTTTTCTTTTCTTGTAGTATTCTTGTCTGATTTTGATATCAGGATAATGCTTGCTTGTAAAATGAGTTTAGAAGTTTTCCCTCTTCTTCAGTTTTTTGGAAGATTTTAAATGAGATTGAGATTAATTCTTTTTAAATGTTTGAAATAATTCACCAGTGAAGCTCTCTGGTCCTGGGGTTTTCTGTGGTGGGAGATTTTTGACTACTGATTCAATATCTTTACTCATCATTGGTCCGTACAGATTTTCTATTTCTTCCTGCAGTCTAAGTCTTGTGTGTTTCTAGGAATTTATCCATTTCTACTAGGTTATTTAATTTGTTCCATATAATTGTTCATGTTCGTCTCTTATGATCTTATGTATTCTTGCAGTATCAGTTGTAATGTTTCCTCTTTCATTTCTAATTTTATGTATTTGGGTTTTTCTTCTCAATCTAGCTAAAGGTTTTTAAATTTTGTTTACCTTTTTGAAAAAAAAACCTCAGTTTTGTTGATCCTTTCTATTGTTTTTATGGTCTTTATTTTATTTATTTCCTCTATGATCTTTATTATTTCCTTCTTTCTGCTAACTTTGGGCTTAATTTGTTGTTGTTGTTTTCCAAGTTTCTTGAAATATTCAGTTAGGTGGTTTATTTGAGATCTTTCTAATTTTATGATATATGTGTTTTTGCTATAAACCTTCCTCTCAGTACTTGTTTTGCAGCACCCCATAGCATTTGGTATGTTGTGTTTCCATTTTCATTTAAGACAGTTTTTTACTTCCCATTTGATTTCTTTCTTGACCCATTGGTTGTTCAGAGGTGTGTTGTTTAGTGTCCACATATTTACAGATTTTCCAGCTTTCCTCCTATTGCTGATTTTCAGTTTTATACCATTGTGGTCATAAAAAGATAGCTGGTATGATTTCAATCTTCTTGAATTTGCTAACACTTCTTTTGGGTCCTATCATATGATCTGTCCTGGAGAATGTTCTATTTGCACTTGAAAAGAATGTGTACTCTGCTGCTATTGGTTGGAATGTTCTATATATGTCTTTTAAGTTCATTTGTCCTAAAGTATGGTTCAGTTCCAACATTCCCTTGTTGATTTTCTGTCTGGGTGATCTATCCATTACTGACAGTGGGGTATTGAAGTCCCTTACTACTGTTGTATTATTGGCTATCTCTCCCTTTAGATCTTAGTGTTTGCTTAATATATTTAGGTGCTTGGATGTTAGGTGCATATATATTAACAATTTTTATATCATCTTAATGTATTCATTTATATAATGATCTTTTTTGACTTTTGTTACAATTTTGACTGTAAGTCTATTTTGCCTGATATAAGTATGTCTAATCCCACTTTCTTTTGTTTTCACCCATATGGAATAGTTTCTTCCATCCCTTCACTTGGAGCCTATGTGTGTCCTTAGAGCCGAAATCCATCTCCTGTATGCAACATTTAGTTGGGTTTTTTTTTCATCCTGCCACTCTGTGGCTTTTGATTGGTAAATTCAACCATTTATACTCAGAGTGATTATTGGTATGTATGGACTTAATAATGCCCTCTTCTTGTTTGTTTTTTTTTTTTGTTTTGTATTTACATTGTTTCATTTTGTTTCTGTTTCTGCCTACCTTTGTAAATCAGTGGTTTTCCATGGGGGTATGCTCTTTTTTTCCCCTCTTTGTTTTTGTTCCATGAATCTGCTCTAGATTTACTTTGTAGTTACTATGAGGCTTACATACAACATCTCATAGATAAAATAGTCTTTTTTTATAGTTATAGTAAATTATCTTCATTCACATATAAAGGTTCCACACTTTTATTCTTCCCCTTTTATTTTAATATCACAATTTACCTCTTTTACATTACGTATATGTTAACAAATTATAGTATCTATAGTTACCTTTAATGTTCTTTTCTCTTAACCTTTGTAGTATAGTTATATGGTTAACTCATCATCCTAATGTAGAGTTACAGTTTTCTAATTCTGTTTTTCAACTTTACCAGTGTGTTGTGTATTTTCATATGTTTTCATGTTACAGATTAGCATCTTTCCATTTCAGCTTGAAGAGCTCCTTTCAACATTTCTTGCAAGGCAAGTCTAGTGGTGGTGAACTCCCTCAGCTTTTGTATGTCTGAGAAAGCCTTTATTTCTCCTTCATATCTGAAGAATATCTTTGCTGAATACAGTATTCTTGACTGACAATTTTTATCTTTTGACACTTTGAATATGTCACTCTACTCTCTCCTGACTTGTAGAGATTCTGCTGAGAAATCTGTTGGTAGCTTAATGAAGGTTCCTCTGTACGTTACTATCTTTTTTTCCCTAGCTGCGTTTAAGATTTTTTTATCATTGATTTTTGACAGTTCCACTATAATGTCTTGGATAAGGTCTTTCTGCATTAAGATAATAGGATGTTCTATTAGCTTCATGAACTTTTATGTCCAAATCCTTCTCCAGGTTTGGAAACTTCTCAAGTATCATTTCTTTAAATAAACTCTCTGCTGCCTTCTCCCTCTCTTCTTCTTGAACACCAATTACTCCAATATTTTCTGTTCTAATAGAATCTGATAACTCTATTAGGGTTCTTCACTTTTTAAAAATCTTACTTATTTCTCCTCTCTAACTGAATTATTTCTATATGCCTGTTCTCCAAAGTCATTTATTCTTTCCTCCATCTGGTCTGCCTCTTTACCTGTGCTCTCTATTGCATTCTTCATCTCATTCATTGAATTCTTCAGATCCAGAAGTTCTGTTTGGTTCTTTCTTATAATTTCAGTCTCTTTGGTGAAGAACCCCTTCTGTTTATTAACTTTATTTCTGATTTGACTGAATTGTCTTTATGAGTCTTCTTATAGCTTGTTGAGTTTCTTCCTAACAGCTATTTTGAATTCTTTATCAGTTAAATCATAATATTCCATGTCTTTGAATTTGGTTGCTATGGAATTATCATTTCTTTTTGTGATACCACATTTTCTTGATTTTTCATAGAGTTTGTAGGTATGTGTTTCTGCTTTCACAGTTGAAGTAGCAGAATCCTCCTTAACTAAGCTTTTATATCTTCTTTGGTTCTTATAGTTTAACAGGTTGGCTATTAGAAACCTTTCTTTTGTATTGAGAATGTGGCACTATAATTAAAGTTCGTGGTTTTTCCCTTGCCCACCAGTGTTGGCCTATTATCTGAGCATCCTCCATGTCTACCAGATCTACACTTGTGAATGCACTCAGGTGTGTGCACAAAGAGCCTGCAGCAGAGTTGGGGGGGTGGGTTTAGCACTTGGGGCTTTGTGTGTGCTTACAGGCCCCCTGGGGAGATCCTCAATTGGGGCACTCCCAGAAGTTGGTGGGCAGATTTTCTGCTGAAGTCCTGAAGTTGACAGCATGAAATGTGTTCCTTTAATGTCCTTTGATAGTCTTATTTGCTTCCTTCCCTTTCTACACCCTTCTCCCAGTCACTGAAGTCCTTTCTCAGAATGTAGGTGCTGCTGGAAAGAGGTTTCTCCAGCCACAGCCCACATAATTATGGGAGCTGGGCAATCAGTCACCGCATTTGCTTTCCACCTCTTCTGTGGGAGAGGTTACTGCTTTCCACCTCCTCTGCTGGAGAGGTTACTACTACCACCACCAAAAGTTTAACTCCTTGCAGTATCATCCTGGGGAGGGGTGGCTTTAGTGAGTTCCTCCCTCTCCTATGTATCCAACCTCTTCTCTATCCTGCTCCAATGGCATGCTGGAATCTCCCCTCAGGCAGGCTGGACTTCTGCAAGTCCTCTCTTGCCTGTGGCATCTGCTCAATTTTGCACTCTCCATTTTTTTTTTTTTTTTCCTGATTGCAGTGAGTGGGAGTGGGGCAGGTTTGCTGACTCCCTTGAATCTGAAGTCTTTACTGAGGTCTTGTTTATTTTTGGATGCACATGTGAACTAGAAACCTCCTGGCTCCCTTGATGTAAGGGACTGAGGCACTTTTATCTGGTTATGGGTGTCTAATTAGTTGTTTAAAAATGGGGAGAGAAGAGAGGAATGACTTAGGCCACCTCAATGTTAACTTCACTCCCCTTCTTCCAAGATTACTTAATTAGATCTTGACATTGTCTGGGCTTTTATTTCAACCATATATTAGTAAGTCAATCAGTAATCAGTGAGTAAACAAAAATTTATTAATTGTGTGAAACCTATGGCATGCGTAATACATTTGATCCACTGATTTGAGTTACGTTTTAATCTCTTAACCAGATAAATATCAATAGTGTCATTACTTATCTGAATCATTTCCTTCCGTAATAACATAACTCCATGGGGAAGGACAAAGCTGCTGATTTGTTTTTATAACTTATTCCTCTCTTCCTTTTTTCTTCCTTTCTTCTTTCTTTCCTCCCATATTTCCTTCCTATTATCTGCTTACCTGCCTCCCTTTCCCTTTCTTTTCTTCCCTCTTCATTCTCTCTCCTTCCTTGTTTCCCTTTTTTCCTTCCTCCATTTTTTTTCTTTCATTCATGTTGTGGGTTAAATTGTCTCTCCAAAAATATATTTTAAATTATTAATCTCCAATACCTCAGAATACCATCTTATTTGGAAATAGGGTCATTGTACATGTAGTTAGTTAAGAAAAAGTCATAGTGAAATAGAGTGGGCTTCTAAACAACTATGACTGGTGTCCTTATAAGAAGAGGAGAAGACAGAGACACAGAGTGAAGATAACCATGTGAAGACTAAGGAAAAGATTGGAGTGATGCTACCAGAAGGCAAGGAATGATAGGGCTACCAGAACCTGGAAGAGGAAAGAAGGATCTTCCTTGGAGGCTTTGGAGAGAGCATGGCCCTGCTAACACCTTGATTTTAAACTCCTAGATTACAGAACTGTGAGAGAATAAATTTCTCTTATTTTAAAGTATCCAGTTTGTGGTGCTTTGTTAGAGCAGCTGTAGGAAAGTAGTACAATCCATTCTTATGTCCTCGTTTATTTCTCCCTTATTTTTCCTTTTCTTTCTCTACCACTCTTTTATCCCTTCTTAGTGTAATTTTTCTGGATAACTTTTCTAACTTCTCAATTCATTTTGACAGTAATAAAATCTATAGTTACTTGGAAATAAGATTGCCTTCTAGGAACTAGATTGGGAAATCAACCAAAAATGGAGTGGAATAGAAACATGCAAGTGACCTTTTAGGAACAAAATAGTCGCTATGACTCCATGATTTGATGATATAATGGTGTTGCAGTATATATGCATTTTACATCTGAATGTAACTACTTAAAAAGGAAGAAAGAGAGAGAATATGATTGTTTCCTATATTTGGCCCTTTATTCTGTCCTAAAAAAAGAACAACAATAACCACAGAAAAATGCAAAGATAAATAAAATAAGGGATTTTGACCCTATAGGACCCAGGTTCTGGCAATTCTATCATGATTTCAGTGACTTTCAAAAGTAATTTTGTCAAACAACATAAACAAATAAGATATCCCTCTCACATATGCCCTCCTCAACAACACTGATTTGGCATCCATACATGGACAAAAGTGCCTTTGTGGGAGCTGTCGGTTTCAACTCCATATGCCAAGGGACGTAGGAGGCGTCTCATCAACCCATGCGTTGGGTAATAAGTACAAGTCTCAGTCCCACTTGATGATCCTGCAGAGACCCATGAACTAGTTCTAGACCCTCCTGGCTACAGTCCAGGAACCTTGGAGAACACTATCTAAGACAATCACCTGTGGATATGAGAGCTTTTGTGGAATTCCAGGTTTCTAGCAGAGAAGTTCTATCCCAGTGTTGGAGCAAAAAAAAATATAAGTTCAGATGCATTTAAGAGGGTAAGAGGAATAGGTTCACATTACCTGCATTATCTCTTCCTCAAGGGGACACATCTCAGTGTCAAGAGAGACATTCTCACCTGTAATTTTTCCTGCCAGAGAAAGTGAGAGCATGTAAATGAATACCTGGCTTTCCTGGCTGTGCAGGACATTGCCAAAGTGGCCCATTTATCTTACTGACTCCAGTGTCCTGAGTCATGACCTGCATGACTAGGAGGGGAGAGGGAGCTGAGAGACTGGCAGATAGGATTCTTGGAGGGCATTAAGAGACTATAGATCCTATTGACTGCTTCACAGTCTCCTTCAAGAAGCCTGCCCAGGAGCATCTGGGGATGTGTCCCCTGTGGATCTTCCCAATTAGCCCACAGCCACCCCCACCCCCCAGCACTCTGCATACTTCATTCACACACACACACCCTGTGGCTGGATCCCTGTGTGCACTCCCAATGTCATGGAGAGCTAGCTTTGGCAGACTGCCAGTGGGCACACACAGAAAGCTGGTCCTGATCTGAAGGCCAGGGAGAGGCTGCAAACTTGACTTTAGTCCTGTAGCTATTAGTACATGGCCTGGTGTGTTGCAGGGTTAATAGAAGACATATAAGCTTAAGAATTCTGCCATAAGAGAAGCAAGAAACATGGGGGAGGCATAGCCATAGACAGTCTGAGAAAGCCTCAGAATATCTAGCAGGGATAATGGAAGATATTTCTTGCCTGAAGTCAGTTTGTAAAAACTGGAGGAGGTAACTGCTACTTCAAATGTGAGGGCAGCAATGCAAGATTTCAAAATAACTGAAAAATCAAGGACGACACCAAAGGATCACAATAATATTTTAGTAACCAATCTCAAAGATATGGAGATCTGTGAGTCACCCAATAAAGAATTCAAAATAGCTGTTTTAAGGAAGCTCAATGACTTACAAGAAAACACAGAAAGATAATTCAATTAACTCAGTAAAATAATACATGGACAAAATGAGAAATCTAGCAAAGCAAAGATATAAAAATCATAAATAAGAACCAAACAGAAATTTTGGAGCTGAAGAATATAGCAAATGAAATGAAAAAAAAAAAATGCAACAGAGAACATCAGTGACAAAAATGGATCAAGCCGAAAAAATAATCTGTGAATTAGAAGGCAGGACTAGTCAAAGGAGAAAAAAGAATGCAAAAATGTGAAGCATGCCTACATGATCTATGGTATACCATCAAAAGAAACAATCTGTGAATTATTAGAGTCCCAGAAGGAGAAGAAAAGGAGAAGGGGCAGAAAGCATATCTAAAGAAATCATGGCAGAGAACCTTCCAAATCTAGAGAGAGATTTGTATATCCAAGTTCATGAAACCTATACTCAACAAACTCAACTTAAAGAGATCTTATCCAGGACAAACTATAGTAAAACTTTCAAAAATCAAAGACAAAGAGAGAATCTTAAAAGCCACAAGAGAAAAGAAGTTTGTGACTCAAGGAAACCCCTGTAATGCTATAAGCAGATTTCTCAGTAGAATTGTGGGCCAGGAGAAAGTGTGATGATATATTCAAAATTCTGAAAAAAAGAAACTGCTGACTAAGAATATTCTATCTGGCAAAGTTGTCTTTCAGAACAGCTACATGGTTAGATTTTCTCTCTCCTAGGACTCTCATTTTCACACATAGAAGCCAAGCCTGAGGCCACTGAGCCATCTGTAACCTATGCTGGATCTACGTCAGGCATTCAGGACACAGCTTTCCTCTCTTGCACTATCTCTGGTTTTATTCCCTTTGCAATAACAAGGCATACTTTGGGGTAGAGTTTGGAAGGAACCTGTGAAATAGAACAATCTCTGTGCTCTTTTTTGATCTGAGCCTATTTTAGCTGAAAGAGGCTTGAACAAAGGAGCCCTCCACATGGTCCTGGCCAACTCACTAAAATTCTTCATCAGCAATTGGGACAATTGCCTAGCTAATGAGCAAATGTAACTTTTACTGTAATTTTTCTTGTATGACTTGTTTTGTACATATCATATTATGTATGTATCATGGAGATGCTACACCAAAACGGGATTGATTATGGGAAAGGTTTAGTAATTCTTGGACCTGTGGCTGGTAAATAATTATAATTGCATCTCGACCTCACCCAAATTTAGAGTGCGGTGTTTAGCCAATAGAATTTTAAGCAACTTATCCCCGTTGGAAAAGCCTTCCTTGTTTTGGAGAAGGAATTGCCTGAAGCTTTGGAGTATTCTACTTCAAATAGCAATATCATCACTGCTTTGAGATACATGCATCAGGACTATTTATCCTTTTATTATTAAGACATATTTTCCTTGAAGTTATTACTTAGTTTCCAATATAAGTCTGCATAACAGGGAGTGACTGTGCTAGCTATATGACCTGTAGAGTTCTGTGACAGGCATTTTTCATTTTAAATATGGGGGAAAAACAAACCTGAAATCTGTTTGTAATTTGACATCTGATGCAGCTTGATGACAAACAGCTAAAGAATGCAGTGACCATGAATTTGCAAGTATTCTAGTACAGGTCTAGCCTCAAGTGTTCCCTCCAGCATCTTTGGAGTTAAAGGACTCTTGTCCATCTCCAGCCAGGAACTATCACTATTCTTCTCTGAAAAAACACAGTCTCCAGATAAAAAATGAGACTCCAGGGCAATCTAACAACCCTGGTGTTCCCGCTGAGTGTGGCATGAGTTGGGCTGGATCCTGGACAGTGAAAATGTTTAAAGTAAAAGCATTAATGCTTCCAGTAAGTGCTTATTTTCAACAGTGATTAAAAGAGAGAAAACAGAGACCGAAGCAATACTTCAAATAATTTAATAATATGTTATTTCTTCTTCATATTAATGTGGATTCACAATTTAACAATTTTTATTTTTTATGAAATAAAGAGTCAATATCACAAAGCAGATGATATTTAATAGAATCAATTATATTTAGAGAGAGGATTAATCCTTTGTGTCATTTAATTAAAAAGATGTGTATTTAGGCCACTATTCTGCCAATATACTAGCCATTTTCTACACAGTTTTCAAGCTGGGAAACAGTCATAAGAATCCATTTTGGCCAAGCTGTTCAATTTCTTTTGTTTGCAACAATGATGGGAGGTCAAAGACATGAATTTAAGTTTATAGATTTCTCACTGACTTACCTAATGCAACTCTTGTTTTTCTGGAATTTTTGAAGTTAGAAAGCAGATACAAACTGCTGTGGGTAAAGAGATAGCCTAAATGCTTCCAAATGATCAAAGAATCGTGTGTTACACTTGCAATAACTGCTTGTCAATATTAGTGCCAATGAAATTTCTTATAATCTTTTCAATTTGACTTCTGTATCTAAAAATGTGGGCTCCACTACGCATACTGGACATTGGAAAATAATTGCAGGTAACAACAAAAGTTTTACCCCCTAAAGTTGTTAAGTGAGTGAAAGCACTGAGAGATGGGTAGAAATTTGCAGAGAGAAAAAAGGCTGAAATGTAACGTCAGCACGCCCAACAGAACCATGTCAAAGAAGGAAGTAAGGCAGATTTTTTCAGAGCTGACATGATGAAGGAGCTTCTAAAGCTGCTTCATTTGCGAAGCCAAAACTGTTTTAGTTTCTATTCAGAAACGGCAAGGTGAAAGGCAGCAACATTACCTTGTTGCTTTCTCCTGTAAGTCAGATACACTTATATTTCAAGTTAAAATGTGCAAATCAAATTGCGTCACTGGCCGCAAATAATTTAGTATCCACACATTCAATGGAAGGTTAACTAATTTTACATGCCACTACTTCTTTGGTTTCCTTTTTGTTGTGACAATTATACTAGACTTGTTAGTGACATTTGTCTAGAACACCCCTCTTTTATCCCTTTGAAGATTTTTTTTTCTGTCCCTTACTAATGGGGACAAGGGGAAAAACAGGATGTATGACAATTTATCTCTGCCAGAAATCAAGTTATAATGAATGGAGTCTTTTTACAAAGGATATTTCTATAAATAGAAGTCATGTGGGTCTGTCATGAAATATACAAAGGCTTTGGAAACCCAGCAAACAGTTGATATAGAGCTGTCCTTCAGAAGTACCACTATTGTCCTTGAAAATATCAATTCGGTCTATGTCAGCATTTCCTAAAATATCTATGTGCAGAATAACTTCCAGAGAGTTGTTGGGAAGATAAATATTTAGCATCCCTGGTTGATTTTGAAAATGCCTATACAAGTCTGCCCATATTACTGAATATCCTATAAGCATTCTTCAAATGTGTTTTTACAGAACGATGTAGACGCCTTTCTATAGCAGGAGTCACTGGCCTGGATTTAAAATTGACGAGCTATAGAAGTTGTTTTGCACAATGTGTATAACAGGTTAATTAAAAGACTATTCAACATAATTGAGGTCTCCTGGGCCCCAACTGGTTCTTCTGTTCTGCACATCACTTCTGTCCATTATTGAAGTCATAATGTGAAAAGTCTTGAGAAGTAAGGAAAAGGTTTTAAGGTGAGGCAGATCTGGATTGAAATTCAGCCTCTACTACATGCAAATTGTGTAATATTAGGCAGTCAGTTTATTTTCTCCTTTCAGTTCTTTCATCAGCAAAAAGGAAAAAATATATATACATATTAAATATAAAATACATATATATTTAATTGCCTTTGCAAGGATTAAGTAAAATTTTATGTATAGATTGTCTGCCCTACAGCATATGTTCATTACATGGTAGTTTTCTTGTTTCTTGAACAAACTTGTATGTGTGTAGATATGCTTATGGTAAGCATTTGAAATACAAGATTTATAATCTAACAAGGAGAACTGACTGGTTGGCTTTCAGAGAGACATAACCTTGGAAAATTTATAACAGTCAGGCTCTGAACTTTGAAAGACCAGAAGCATGAGCTTCTCGAAGACCCAGAAATGGGGCATCTCAGTACTACAGCACAGATGCTAACAAAAGATCTCTATATAATTACAATAGAATAGATGTTCTGTCCAGTGAACTCTTCCATTCTGGAAACTCTGTGTGGAACTATGATGTATACTTATGAGTATGTTTAGTTATGATTGTGTTAATGAAATGGCACAGGGATCTATGATTCGAATATTTTAGTATTATTCTCCAGTACCTCTTACAGGTCTCTCCATATGAATGTGGTACCTGAGATGGTCATCCCCATAATAAGGCTTTACATTGACCACCTGGGCAACAGCGCTCACTTTCGTGAAGTGTATGTAAATGGATTGTGTGACTTTCCTTTCTCTAGCTATATTTCAGACTTTTCTTATTGGATCAACCTTTCTTAGATATATTACTCTCAGGTATTATTATCACAGGACACACTGTGTGTCTTTATAAAAACTTTGTGTATATCATCATGTCTTGATTCATTTGATTGACGTGTAGAGAACAAACCCTCATTCCAAAAATATTTAAAGCTGCTTTAAAATATGCAGTGACATATAATAATAGACACAATATATAACCAAGTAGGTAGAGAAATAAAGTCAAAATAAGCACAGAATATCATGTGAATAATAAGAAACTTGAGGTAAGTTTAACAAATTGCATATACATGTTAAATTCTAAAGTAAAGCAGACCATAAATTCAGATCTGGATTCTAGCAACCAGAGCAAAGTGGAAAATCTTATTATTGCACAATTACATAACATGGAAAATAGCCACCTATTGTTTAGAAATATAGTTACTTCTAGAACTGGGATGTGGATGTTTTCTCAGAGCAGAGGAGAAACGTGCTGGGTCTCAATCACAGATTTGTTTGGCTTGGTTTTATTGCACAGTATTTTACAAACTTTTGAATTACTTATCAGTATTTACACATCAAGATACTTATATACCAAATTCTGGTTTCCAAATTTCTCTCCACAAATCAGAAGTGTTGGACACACTGTGCCTATATGCCTCCATGGCACTGGCCATGCCTTAGAGGATGTGTCATCCATTCACCCAGACTCCCATCAGTTCCTGATGTTGGATGTCATTCATCATCATGCTTGCACCAATGCTTCCATTTTTTTTTTTTTTTATGAATTAACTTTATTTTATTTAATTTTTAACATTTTTATTGGAGTATACTTGCTTTACAATATTGTGTTACTTTCTGCTGTATAACAAAGTGAATCAGCTATACGTATACATATATCCCCATATCCCCTCCCTCTTGCGTCTCCCTCCTACCCTGCCTATCCCACCCCTCTAGGTGGTCACAAAGCACCGAGCTGATCTCCCTGTGCTATGCAGCTGCTTTCCACTAGCTAGCTATTTTATATTTGGTAGTGTATACATATCAATACTACTCTCTAGCTTCATCCCAGCTTACTCTTCCCTCTCCCAGTGTCAAGTCCATTCTCTAGGTCTGCGTCTTTATTCCTGTCCTGCCCCTAGGTTGGTCAGAACCATTTTTCTTTCTTTTTTTTTTTTCTTGATTCCATATATATGTGTTAGCATACAGTATTTGTTTTCTCTTTCTGACTTACTTCACTATGTATAACAGACTCTAGGTCCATCCACCTCACTACAAATAACTCAATTTCGTTTCTTTTTATGGCAGAATAATATTCAATTGTATATATGTGCCACATCTTCTTTATCCATTCATCTATCGTTGGACACTTAGGTTGCATCCATGTCCTGCGTATTGTAAAGAGTGCTGCAATGAATATTGTGGCACATGTCTCTTTTTGAATTATGGTTTTCTCAGGGTATATGCCCAGTAGTGGGATTGCTGGGTCATATGGTAGATCTAATTTTAGTTTTTTAAGAAACCTCCATACTATTCTCCATAGTGGCTGTATCGATTTACATTCCCATTAACAGGGCAAGAGGCTCCCCTTTCCTCCGCACCCTCTCCAGCATTTACTGTTTGTAGATTTTTTGATGATGGCCATTCTGACCCGTGTGAGGTGATACCTCATTGGAGTTTTGATTTGCACTTCTCTAATGACTGGTGATGTTGAGCATCCTTTCATGTGTTTGTTGGCAATCTGTATATCTTCTTTGGAGAAATGTCTATTTAGGACTTCTGCCCATTTTTGGATAGGGTTGTTTGTTTTTTTGATGTTGAGCTTCATGAGCTGTTTATATATTTTGGAGGTTAATACTTTGTCAGTTGCTTCATTAGCAAATATATTCTCCCGTTCTGAGGGTTGTCTTTTAGTCTTGTTTATGGTCTCCTTGGCTGTGCAAAAGCTTTTAAGTTTCATTAGGTCCCATTTGTTTATTTTTGTTTTTATTTCCATTTCTCTAGGAGGTGGGTAAAAAAGGATCTTGCTATCATTTATGTCATAGAGTGTTCTACCTATGTTTTCCTCTAAGAGTTTTATAGTGTCTGGGCTTACATTTAGGTCTTTAATACATTTTGAGTTTAGTTTTGTGTATGGTGTTAAAAAGTGCTCTAATTTCATTCTTTTACACGTAACTGTCACATTTTCCCAGCACCACTTATTGAAGAGGCTGTCTTTTCTCCATTGTATATTCTAGCTTCCTTTGTCAAAGATAAGGTGACTATATGTGCATGGGTTTATCTCTGGGCTTTCTATCCTGTTCCATTGATCTATATTTCTGTTTTTGTGCCAGTACCATACTGTCTAGATTACTGTAGCTTTGTAGTATAGTCTAAACTCAGGGAGCCTGATTCCTCCAGCTCCGTTTTTCTTCCTCAGGATTGCTTTGGCTGTTTGGGGTCTTTTGTGTTTCCATACAAATTGTGAAATTTTTTGTTCTAGTTCTGTGAAAAATGCCACTGGTAGCTTGATGGGGATCGTATTGAATCTGTAGATTGCTTTGGGTAGTAAGGTAATTTTCACAATGTTGATTCTTCCAATCCAAGAACATGGTATATCTCTCCATCTGTTGGTATCATCTTTAATTTCTTTCATCAGTGTCTTATAGTTTTCTACATACAGGTCTTTTGTCTCCTTAGGTAGGTTTATTCCTAGGTATTTTATTCTTTTTGTTGCAGTGGTAAATGGGAGTGCTTCCTTAATTTCTCTTTCAGATTTTTCATCATTAGTGTATAGGAATGCAAGAGATTTCTGTGCATTAATTTTGTATCCTGCTACTGTACCAAATTCATTGATTAGCTCTAGTAGTTTTCTGGTAGAGTCTTTCGGATTCTCTATGTATAGTATCATGTCATCTGCAAACAGTGACAGTTTTACTTCTTCTTTTCCGATTTGGATTCCTTTTATTTCTTTTTTTTCTCTGATTGCTGTGGCTAAAACTTCCAAAACTATGTTGCATAACAGTGGTGAGAGTGGGCAACCTTGTCTTCTTCCTGATCTTAGAGGAAATGGTTTCAATTTTTCACCATTGTGAACGATGTTGGCTGTGGATTTGTCATATATGGCCTTTATTATGTTGAAGTAGGTTCCCTCTGTGCCTACTTTCTGGAGAGTTTTTATCATAAATTGGTGTTGAATTTTGTCAAAAGTTTTTTCTGCATCTATTGAGATAATCATATGGTTTTTAATCCTTCAATTTTTTAATATGGTATATCACATTGACTGATTTGCATATATTGAAGAATCCTTGCATCCCTGGGGTAAATCCCACTTGATCATGGTGTATGATCCTTTTAATGTGCTGTTGGATTCTGTTTGCTAGTATTTTGTTGAGGATTTTTGCATCTATGTTCATCAATGATATGGCCTGTAGTTACTTTTTTGTGACATCTTTGTCTGGTTTTGGTATCAGAGTGATGATAACCTCGTAGAATGAGTTTGGGAGTGTTCCTCCCTCTGTTATATTTTGGAAGAGTTTGAGAAGGATACGTGTTAGCTCTTCTCTAAATGTTCGCTAGAATTCACCTGAGAAGCCATCTGGTCGTGGGCTTCTGTTTGTTGGAAGATTTTTAATCACAGTCGCAATTTCAGTGCTTGTGATTGGTCTGTTTATATATTCTATTTCTTCCTGGTTCAGTCTCAGAAGGTTGTGCTTTTCTAAGAATTTGTCCATTTCTTCCAGGTTGTACATTTTATTGGCATAGAGTTGCTTGTAGTAGTCTCTCATGATCCTTTGTATTTTTGCAGTGTCAGTTGTTACTTCTCTTTTTTCATTTCTAATTCTATTGATTTGAGTCTTCTTCCTTTTTTTTCTTGAAGAGTCTTGCTAGTGGTTTATTAACTTTGTTTATCTTCTCAAAGAACCAGCTTTTAGTTTTATTGATCTTTGCTATTGTTTTCTTCAGTTCTCTCTCTCAGGGAGAGCTCTTGCTGACTGATATTACATGGGGCCGGGAGGTCTCTGGTGGTCCAATGTGCTGAACTCGGCTCTCCCACCTCAGAGGCTTAGGCCTGACACCAGGCCAGAGCACAAAGACCCTGTCAGCCACACTGCTCAGAAGAAAAGGGAGGAAAAAAGAAAGGGGAAAAAAAAAATAAGAAAAAATTATTAAAATAAAAAAATATAAAATAATTATTAAAAATAAGAGAGCAACGAAACCAATAAACAAATCTACCATTATAACAAGTGCTAAAAACTATACTAAGATAAAAATAAAAATCAGAAACAAATCAGTCGCAGGCATCAAACCCCAAGTCTACAGTTTTTCCCAAAGTCCACCACCTCAATTTTGGGATGATTCATTGTCTATTCAGGTATTCCACAGATGCAAGGCACATCAAGTTGACTGTGGGGATTTAATCCACTGCTACTGAGGCTGCACAGAGAAATTTTCCTTTCTCTTCTTTGTTTGCACAGCTCCTGGGGTTCAGCTTTTGTTTTGGCCCCACCTGTGCATTTAGGTCACCCTCAGGCATCTGTTCCCACCCAGACATAATGGGGTTAAAGCAGCAGCTGATTAGGGGGCTCTGGCTCACTCATGCTGGGGGGGGGGAGGGATACGGTAGTTTTAAGTGGAATGCAGGGTGAGACTATGGCAGCAGAGGCTGCTGTGATGTTGCAACAGCCTGAGTGTATTCTCCCGGGGAACTTGTCCCTGGGTCATGGAACCTTGGTAGTGGTATGTTGCACAGGCTTCTTGGGGGGTATGGATAGTGACCTGTGCTTGCACACAGGATTCCTGGTGGCTACAGCAGCAGTGTTAGCATTTCACGCCTGTCTTTGGGGTCTGAGCTGATAGCCATGGCTTGTGCCCACCTCTGGAGCTCATTTAGGCGGTGCTCTGAATCCCCTCTCCTCGTGCACCCCAAAACAATGGTCTCTTGCCTCTTCAGCAGGTCCAGACCTTTTCCCGGACTCCCTCCCGGCTAGTTGTAGTGCACTAGCCCCCTCAGGCTGTGGTCACGCAGCCAACCCCAGTCCTCTCCCTGGGATCTGATCTCTGAAGCCCGAGCCTCAGCTCCCAGCCCCCATCTGCCCCAGCAGGTGAGAATACAAGCCTGTCAGGCTGGTGAGTGCTGGTCGGCACCTAACCTGTGTGCGAGACTCTCTCTGCTTTGCCCTCTGCACCCCCGTTGCTGAGCTCTCCTCCATGGTTCCGAAGCATCCCTCCCGCCTACACCCCGTCTCCACCAGTGAAGGGTCTTCCTAGTGTGTGGAAACTCTTCCTCCTTCACAGCTCCCTCCCAGAGGTGCAGGTCCCTCCCCTATTCTTTTGTATTTGTTTTTCTTTCTTCTTTAGCCCTACCCAGGTACGTGGGGATTTTCTTGCCTTTCGGGAAGTCTGATGTCTTCTGCCAGCATTCAGTAGGTGGTCTGTAGGAGCTGTTCCACATGTAGATGTATTTCTGATGTATTTGTGGGGAGGAAGGTGATCTCCACATCTTACTCCTCCACCATCTTGAAGTTCCTCCCCATTTATTTTGTATTTAGTGATTTTCTGCTATTTTTCCCAACCCATTTACCTCATTTCTGTTTCCTACTGGTCCCTAGGTGTCTGAGTTTGTACCCCTAGAGGAGTACAGTAAGTACCCTACATATGAACCTTCAAGTTGCAAACTTTGAAAAAGCAAATGTGCATCTGGTTCCAGCAAGGAACCAGAATCTGTGTCATCAACATCAGGTGTGAGTGAAATTGCAGCTTGCCCTCCATCTCCTATTGCTGACCATCCTTCAGCTCTACCATCTCCCACCTCCTCTCCCTCCTCCAGTCAGTAACTCTTCTTACCTGTTCACTCGCTGCCAGCCCCTGTATGCCAGCTGTTGTACTGTACTACTGTACTTTTCAAAGTACTGTACTGTAAGATTTTAAATGTTTTCTTTATTTTTTGTGTTTGTTTTTATGTATTGTTTGTGTGAAAAGTATTATAAACCTATTTCAGTATAGTACTATATAGCTGATTATGTTAGTTAGATACCTAGGCTAACTTCGTTGGACTTATGAACAAATTGGACTTACAAATGTGCTCTCAGAACAGAACTTGTTCGTATGTAGGGGACTTACTGTAGCTCAAATGTGTACACATCAGTTATGCCTTCAGAAACAATATTTCTCAAAGAAACAATGTGCTATAAGACTATCAACTTCTGGTTTTGCTTCTAAACCTAAGAGGGAAAGCACAGAAAATCTGAAGAGTCTAATATTTTGACATTCATTTATGCTTGTTCTGGCATATATTACCTGAGTATTTTCTGAAAATGCTACATCTTCCAAATCATTTTCTGTGTTTGTTAAATAGTGAGATTCAAATGCAAACATCAAAATAATGCAGAAGCAAAGAAGAATGGCATTAATAATATATAGAAATCCATCTGGAATTATTTTTTCAAGATTATTTCAATTATTTTTTGAAAACTCTTGTAAATAATAAATGAGTTTAGGAAGACCATATGCTATAAGATCAATATATGTCCAATTGCATCTCTGTACACTATCAATAAACAATATGTATTGACGTTTAGTACAGATTAAACTGCATATGTTTACATGTCACTTTTGGTTTTGGTGTTTACACATACATGTACATGTGTTTTTCTTTACAATAATATTTTACTGTATTTTTCAGTATATGTGTAAATTTTTGTTTCAGGAAATGGTGGGTGAGTCTGTAGCTTATTATTTGAGTGTGTATATTTTTGTATATATTTATGTATTTGTTGTATTAATTTGTTTTGAGGTGTGCTCATGTCAATGAATGAGAGTACAATTTGATGTGTGTGCATTAAGTTCCTATTTTTATTTATAAATTATTCATATTAATAAAGTTATTTTGTAAAGTTGACTTTTCAGCATTTATTTTAAAATAAAATTACTTCCTCCTTTAAAAAAATATTCACTTATAGCATCATAAAATATGAAATACTTAAGGACAAAAACTGACAAAATTGTGCAAGACCTATACACTGAAAGTTATAAAATATTAATGATAAAAAGTAAAAATAGAAACAAATAAATAAATGGAGAGATATGCTGTGTTCACAACTTAGAAGATTTGATATTGTCAAGATGACAATTCTCCTCCAAATAAATGTATAGATTGATGCAACCTCAATCAAAATGCTGGCAAGCTTTTTTTGCTTTTTTCAGAAATTAACTAGCTGAATCTAAACCTCAAGTGCAAATGTAAATGGGCCTAAAATTACCAAAATAACTTTGAAAAATAAGGACAAAGTGGAAATATTACCACTATCTGATTTCAGGACATATTGTAAAGATACTGCGATGAGTAACTTGTGTTTTTAATGTAAAGATTGACAAATAGATTAATGGAACAAAATAGAGTCCAGAATAGACCTACATCTACATATATATAAACAACTGATTTTCCACAAAGGTGCAGAGGCAATTGAATGGAGAAATGATACTCTTTTCAACAAATAGGTCTGGAACATACGCAAAAAAAAAAAAAAAAAGAAGAACTTGGATCCATGTCTCATACTATATACAAAAAAAATAACTAAAAATGGAAGACTTAAATATTAATCTTAAAACTATAAAAATTTTGAAAGTGAACATAGCAGAAAATCTTTGTGATCTAGAGTTAGGCAAATATTTCTTAAACAATACACCAAAAACACAACCCATAAAAGAATAAATTGATAAATTGGACTCCAATCAAACTTAAAATATTTTGTTGTTTGAAGGATACTGTTAAGGAAATGAAAAAACAAGTCACTGATTAGTAGAAAATGTTTGCAATTCATGTCTCTAATAAAAGACTTGTATCCAGAATGTATTAAATCTCTCAAAATTTGATAAAGTCTTTACCTTGTTATAATTCCAATATCTGGATTACCTATGGTTTCTATTTCAGTTAACTGGTCTTGTCTACTGGTGTATATGGTAATTTTTATGGAATTCAAAAACTTGTGTCTATAAAGTTACAGTGACTATGATATTATCTTCCTTCATATAGGATTTAATTTTGTTTTGAAGGTAGGTGCAGTAGAAACAGATAATGCAAACCTTGAGGGAAGGTTTAAACTTTTTTGTGTGTGCTTTTCTATCTTAGTTTGCCCTCTTTCTATGGTGTGAGCTTTTAGTAGTCACAATTCAAGGTCTGGAATATTAATCAGGTCCCCTCATTCTTGGTTAATCTTGAACTCTAATTATTTTTCACTCTAGTAACATGAAAAAGTCAAACGCCCTACTTATATTTTAGCTTTTAATCTCTCAGTTGGCTTCTAGCCTTATGATCATTCACAGGTTAAAAATCAGCAAATATCTCAAATGCAGAAGTGGTAGAGGATGCTGGGCTCACCTCAGTACAACTTTTTTCTCTCTATGATATTTGTCTTTCAAATTCTGGATATGTTGCTTCTTAATTTTGTACCTTCAAATAGTTATGAGTGGTACCTCATTGTAGTTTTGGGCATTTCCCTAATAATTAGTGATACTGAACATCTTTTCATTTGCCTACTGGCCATCTGTATGTCTTCTTTGGAGAAATGTCTGCTAAGGTCTTCTGACCATTTTTCAATTGGGTTGTTTTTTGTTGTTGTTGTAGAGTTGTATGAGCTATTTGTATATTTTGGATATTAAGCCCTTGTTGGTCTCATCATTTGCAAATATTTTCTCTTATTCTGTATGTTGTCTTTTTGTTTTTTTATGGTTTCCTTTGCTGTGCAAAAGCTTGTAAGTTTGATTAGGTCCCATTTGTTTATTTTTCTTTTTATTTTTATTGCCTTGGGAGACTGACTTAAGAAAACATTGGTACAGTTTAAGTCAGAGAATGTTTTGCCTATGTCCTCTTCTAGGAGTTTTTCAAATAGTTACTTTGCAAAATTAATTTTATATAGCTTTTATAGTTGTTGATAGCAAGGGTTTTGGTCTGATAGAAGCTACTCTGTCATTGACAGAAGTAGATGTCTCTCTCCTAGGTTATTTAATAATATAAAGCCATTAAATATGAGAAAGGAAATAACATTCAATTTTCTCCAAAGTGTTCTGAGCAATTCGTAGAATCCATATCGTCAATCTTTATCATACCCTTGTCAAAACTGGTAACTCATTAACTATCCAAAGGTCACCCAACAAACCTGTCAGAGGTCCAGAAATAGAAGCTGAACATTCAGTCCAATTCCCTGAGCCACATAGACTATTGATGTCTGATATAAAAATTACATCCTCATTCAGGAAGTACTACTAAGTAATTCTATCAATGACATCTGTCACTTTCTCAGCTCCATATACTCTGTAAAAGAAGGAAGAGAAGAAATGAAAACATTTAGTCTTAGATTTTCAGTAAGATTGGGTGACTAGTGTGATTTTTAAATTCTTTTTAATTCTTTAAATTATTATTACTAATTTTTTTATTCATGATAGTCATCTGAATGCTGATTATCCTTACCAGAAACTTGGATAAAATGTAAACCTGACCCTATAGTTGTTAGATCCTAGTCTAAAAATTAGGTAAGAACCAATATGTAATTCTAACATGTCACAGAAGTAACCATTCATCTATTAATTCAGTAAGTATTTATTTAATATATACAATGTGAATTACTGTTTTTAGTGCTAGGCACATTGCACTGTACATAACATAGAATTCCCTAACCACATAAAACATACATTCTTGTGGAAAATAGAAATGATAAACAAATCAATATATAATGTGTATGTCAAAAAGTAATAGATGCTATTTAAATAAAACAGGGTAGGCTACAGAGAAGAGGGGGAATGTCATTTCAGATAAGGTGAGGAGGGAAGGTTTTTCTGAAAAATTGACTTTTGAACAGAGGTCTTAATGACGTCAAGGTTGGGAAGAACCATGCAAATTTCTGTAGAAGTACAGTCCAGGCAGAGAGAAAAGAAAGCAGAAAGACTCTAAAACAGGAAAGTTCTTGGAATATTTGAAGAAGAGCAAGCAAGTTTGTGGCTGAAGCATACTGAGTAAAGATGAGGGATTTGGAAATGAGATAAAATAGAGAGTAAAAAGCAAGATCAAATACAGACTTGTAGATCGTGGTAAGTATTAGAGTTTCATTGTAAATTTAATAAGAAGCCATTGGATGGTTAGCTAAGGTGAAAAGAATAAAAAGCAAGGGGATAAGAGCAAAAACAGAGAGACCAATTAAGAGGCACCATTCAAGGTGAGAGATAATGGTGGCTTGGACTACGATAAAGGGAAAGAAAGAGGTGAAAAATGGAAAGGTTCCAAATAGATTTTGTTGATGGAATTAACAGGATTTGCTGGTAGATTGGATATAAGAAAAAATGAAAAGTCAAAGATGATTCCAATTTTTTGGACAAGTAAATTGGTGAATGGAGGTGCCATTTACTGAGAGGAAGAGGCCTGGAAAAATGGCAGACTTCGGGGACGAAATCACAACCATCTTCATCCCAGATTCTTCACTGGCTTGGAGCTCATTAATGTAAATAACAGCTGATAAAACTCCTTATGACCTATTGATTGACTTCTCCTTTCTATGCTCTTTCTTCTCCAAGAACCTCAGTAATCTGTGATCAAGTAGAGATCTAACAGGATATGGGTGGATCAAAAGGAAAATGGATAAGACAGTTTATTGGATGGGAAAGGTAAGGATATCCTGAGCTGAAAAAAAGTTAAGCTTAACTGAAATCAAAGGTGTGCTTTTCAGATTGGTGTAATGTATTGAGGAATAAATATTTCAAATTGATTGTTCAACCAGTGCTCAGGTTTCTTCTATAGGCTCCAGATCTGTTTTTGAATAAGAGCAAAAAACCTCTTCATTCATCCTCATACTTTTCTTACCCCTCCCCTGGCATCTCCCTTAAGTTTATAGGGTCAGATGCTGAGGGAAGGGGCCAGGGCAAGTGTAAAGACACTATTTAATTTTCATTTATTAAAACGTTTGAGACCTGACACTAGATATTTGAATGGCCTATGTGTAGGTGACCATGAAAATTTCTTTAGTGTAATCCATTATTTCCAGCTAATTGGATCACTATCATCTGATATTATTATGGTGCCAGTCAGCCCTGGGTAAGTCAACAAGGATGCAAGTCTCTTAGGAGTACTACAAATCCCATAGATTCTATCCCATGGAAGTGTTTCTCACTGTCATCTCCTTTTCCTTGGCAACTGCTTCAGACACTATAACTCTGGAGACCTCCAAGTGGGAGGTAGGGGGCACTATTGAAAAAGTGTCTAGTTGACCATAATTGCCATGTTGCATCGTCATAAAAATTACTACAACTTCATTTTCCTGATAGTTAATTGTGAAGAAATTCTCTAAGTATATTGACTCTGGGTGTACAGTACATAGGCTGAAATATTAAAATTTTAAGAGCTTCTCATGCATTCTCAAATATGAGCATGTTATACACTTCTATTTCCTTTGTAAGAGCTTGCAATCTTTGAGCAATAATCTGTCATCTAATTTACATTTTTATAATGTGTCACAGATAGGAAAATATTCTCCCTCAAGCCTACATATTTTTCACTTCTGAATTTTTTTTGTACTGCATAAGGAGCTACAGATTTCATAAAATAATTGCAGCCAAAGAGAAAACCCTATACCATTTCTACAAAATACCCGATTTTATCACCTGGGAATTTTAAAGCATATTGCTTTCAAAGAATTACCTAGATTGAGTCAGAAATATTTCTTAACTTTGCTCATTTAATATGCCAATCTCATGAGCATGTAAGTATTTTAAAACACCTATGTTCACATTGGTCATATTTTCCTTAAATTCTATGTTCTTTTGTGGGTACAAAATACACCATAATAGTATTCCTTTAAAAAAAAGAAATACCAGTCTCCATTTGCCCTCAAAAATTGGCAAAACTTTCCATTCTCTATTTTCACTAAATATTTACAAGCCCTTTCAATGTTGTACCTGGAATATAAGTTGCATCTCAAAATTGCACTATAGTTTAAATATAAAAATAAAGTAAAATGATGATAATTCCTGTTGGTATGTTGCTGATTAGAAGAGAGTTAATTAACCAGTCCTGAAAACAATATATTCAGTAACAGAGTGATAAAAGTCGCAAAACATTGTATGGGCCTAGATTGTTTAAGGCCCTAAACAATATTGATAAAATTGTCAGGATTCTTTGAAAAGCACTAAAGCTATAAAATCAGAAGGGATTAAGCTAGCATAACACCTATTTCCTTGGGACCATGGAAGACCCCTGCCTCAGCAGGCCAGGCCTTTGACTATTAACCTGATTGATAATGTGTCCTCTGTAAATGAGTGCTGGAAAGCATCAATGAGAAAGCATGATAGAGCAAATCTGAGGTTATTCCATCCTCCCAATAACCTAGAACAAGAAAATTGAGAAAAATTATAATTTGAAAAAATTTACAGAAGTTTGTGAAAAATTCTGCATGATTACTATGTTGTGATAGTCCCTTTAGAGACTTAAAAGCATCCTAAGTAAGAAAGGAAAATTTAAGTCATTTGGTTCTCTGAAATGATATCTAGTATCTAGTCATCCACTTAGATCTGGTGACAGGCCACTTTTCTCTCTGCTCCTAACAAAGAGACGGGTGCTAAGCCTCATCAGATATTTGAAACATTTAAAGAAAGAAGAGACATATTGGATGTAGACAATACCTGATTATGATTTAGTTACTAGGAAATTAAGAGATATATCTTAAATCTTCTTCCAGCTGATGTCTATTTTGCATTTCTTAATCTTTCATTTATTGCTTTAAGAATAGAATGTATTAATTCATTTAGAGCCTGGCAAGGAAAAGGGAATATCTCCTGATCATTGACCAAAATAGTGTTACCACCTTTGTGATATTTTGTTTTGTTTTATTGTTTTAAACCCTCTTAATAATAGCTCACCTGGAAAAGACATCAGTGGTGTAAGAGCCAGAACTATTAATTTACATAGACAGAAAAGTTAAAAGTATAAGTTCAAATTTGGAGGCTATACCATTTGACTCCATGGATTTCTTATCAAATTTTCAGCTTTAGTGGAAATACGTATCATTACAAAAAACTAATTAGGCCAATATTTTGGAGAATGAAACTGCCAGTTCATCATAGATTTATCATATTTGTTTTCTTTTATTTTCTAAAATCTTAGCATTGCCAAGTTAGATCCTTATATCATACACATGGAGGCTCTATTTTCCCACACAAAATTCTCAGGGCCATGGTTTGGTCATTGTAAAATTTAGGTATTCTTAGTGTAGTTATTAACTTGATAACTTACATTGACAAGGTGCAAATAAAATGACCAGCACAGGTCTGAATGAAGAAAAGCACCACACTGAATACAAGAATATTGAGAATGGTATTATTGGATCATGTTTACCACTTGAGCTGATGGGAGATCTAGATTCTTCTTTCTTTTCTTTTCTTTCTTTCTTTCTTTCTTTCTTTCTTTCTTTCTTTCTTTCTTTCTTTCTTTCTTTCTTTCTTTCTTTCTTTCTTTCTTTCACATCTTTATTGGAGTACAATTGCTTTACAATGGTGTGTTAGTTTCTGCTGTATAACAAAGTGAATCAGCTATACATGTACATATATCCCCATATCTCCTCCCTCTTGCGTCTCCCTCCCACATTCCCTATCCCACCCCTCTCGGTGGTCACAAAGCACTGAGCTGATCTCCCTGTTCTAGATTCTTCTTGATGAGTGGACAAGAATGGGGCAGTGCCTTTGACATAAAGCTCATAGTTTTGAGGTCTGGGTGTTAATATATATATATATATATATATATATATATATAGTCAGTTGGCTTCAAGACTCCCTGCCTAGATCTGAAGGGGATGTGGGTGAAACTAGCCTTTCCTCCCATTTGCAATTCATCCCCAAAGCCACTACCTTCCAGCAGCTTCTTTCCACATTCAATATTGCCCTTGTAATTTATTTTCATCTGAATGCATACTTTGCTCGATAATCCATCAGCCCTTAAGGAAGGACTCTTCTGTGGATCTGATGATGCGGACTCAGGGTCACATTCAAATACGACTGAAATCTGCTCAATACAAGCCCTAGAAGGTCTGCCCTTTTTTCTCCTACAAGGCCTATTTTGTCTTTAATTTCTAAAAGAAAAGAAGGTATAGATAAGATGGAATACAAACCTGCTCCTCCAGAAACACAGTTGGTACTCACTCTCATCTACAATTTTCACAGGTCCCTTTCTCCAACTAAGTTAGTCATCTTCTTCCAAAATGCAATGCCTTCGCAGTGACCCAATTAATTTCTCAGAGAATGATGGGTGTTCTCTTGTTTTATGGCATTGCTCCCCCTATTTGACATTTTTAGCATTTTAGTTTGACCTCACCTTTACCAGTTTACCTCCTCAGTTTTCTGTCTGAGATCCTTTTTTCTTCAGTTGTGTGAAGTCATCATTCTGGATATTCCACTAGAGGACTTTCCTACAGTCTCCCGTAAAGTTCTCTCTCACTTTGGAAGGGGTAGAGGATGGAAAGAACATAAGGAAAGTATGAGAATCTCTATGCTGTTAGGAATTACCTAACTTCACAAACTGGCAAAGTGAATAGTCTCATTTTGTAGAGGAAGAATTAAAAATTCAGAGATATTACATAGCTTACTCAAAAGAGCAAAAAAGGATAGGGAGGTGGTTGAACTATAGTTTGAAGCTGAGTTTGATTTCTAAGCCAGTGTTCTATTGATCTTGGAGAGACAGCAGTGAGTGGGAAGCAGTGGCTTGAAGCAAGATCTTAGTTCTCTTTCATCCAGGCTACCCAGGAATGGGACCTGGGTAGCATGGATGAAAACCAGGAATCCTAGCCGTTAGTCCACCAGGGTCTAGAGGCTTGAAACAAGGTTCCCCTGGCTCTTGATCCCACTGAAAAATGCATTGCTCAAGGGGGCAGGAACTGTAAAAACAGGTACAAAGTTTATTATTAGAGACACAGCACAAGCGGAAGAGCATACAGAGAAACTGTTTAGTTAAGACTGAAAACAAGGCCTGAGAGAAAGGGTGTGGGTGTCCTCCCTAGTGAGGAGGAGCACAGTAAAGAGGGGGTTAAACCATTTCTATAGGGCAGTTCTTCTGGGTCTTTGTTTACCTCTGGCCAATTATCTGGTTTCTTTTTCCACATATGACCTGCCCTAGGACCCTCCCCAACATGTGTGCGCAACTTTTTTCCAAGGTGGATTCCAGCCTAGAGGTCTATGGGAGGGGGCTTGGCATCACCTATTATGGGGTGGCACCCCTTCCTTTTTCACCCTCAAGGAGCCTTTCTGCGCATGTGCAGTGTCTCCCTTGTCCCAAAGATGGGAAATATGTCAACTCTTGATCTTTTATTCAAACAGGGTTTAGCCCGTCTCTGTCCCTGCCATAACTGTTATCTTAAAGTGTCCATAGGAGACAAAGTCCAGTTATTTATCCTGTGCCTGTTGTTTTTTCCATCTCAAAGTGCAAATAGGAGGTTGGTTGTAAGTATCTAGCCTAGAGCCCACTCGCCTCTTCCTCAGGAAATGTAAACAGGAAGCTAGTTGTAAATGCCTAGCCTGGAGCCCATCTATCTCCTGCCTCACTATCACATTCTCTCATGATTTTGAGTTCCATATGAATTCTAGAAGATCATCTCACTAAAGGCTTGTAACCAGAATTGAGTGAAAGAGTAATAAAAGTTTTATTACTAATGCCCCAGCTTTGAGCAAGACTGGTACTATACTTGGACATAACAGTCCACAGGCTCTAATTTGAGAGTTAGCAAATTACTATCTTGGTATCTTTTCCCACCTGTACGTCCACTTATTTGGAAATAAACATATGACTCTATTCTCCCCATAGGTGTGGGCTGTAACCCAGGCTAAGCTGAGCTGACTATAATACCCCATCTCCTTGGCTATAATAATTGGTCCCCAGATGGGCTCTTTAGCCAAGCCAAGCTAATTAGAATCCTCCTCTGGGACATTTTTGTAGGAGTGTCATGGAAATACCTCTTTTCTCTTGGGTCTTGGAATTCCAACTGGCCATATTCCCTGATTTATGGCAAGCCTTTCAGCTTTAACTGCAATTTGAAAAACAATTAAGGCAGCATGAAAGAGAACATAGCTTCCAGTTCATCATGAGAATACAGCAGAAGTGAGAAAGCAGGAGAGAGTGAGACAAGAAGAGAGCAATAGAAGAAGATAGAGAAAAAGAAAATGAGCTGATAACTTTGATTCCTGGATGAGTTATCCTTGAAGTTCCATCACTGCACTTTTTGGTTATATGAGCCCCACCCCAAAATATTTTCTAAAGTAATTTAATGGATTTCTAATATGCTATTTTTTTGTACCTGAAGATTCCTAATTTACAAACCACCCCAAATTAATTATGTCATGATTATTTATATTCCAATCACCAATTAACTCTCTGGTTTAGGTACTGAAAGATAAGATAAAATGCAAGAATGTATTATATCACCTGAAAGGATCAAATGTGAATTCACCATGACATGGTAGCCTGTCTCTGTAGGCTACTGCAAAAAAAAAAAAAAAAAACCACCTATCTTGGTGTATGACTCCTAGGCTCTGATAGAAACTCTGCAGGTGATTAGATATGTTACTTTGTGCTTCAATGTCTTCATATATAAAATGAGGAGAATTGTCCTAAATTAACTCTAACATTTGCTCCTATTCTAAAATCCTCTTACTCTCTAACACAGAATGTTTTTCAGATTAGCTTTAGTAACAAAAGTTCAGGTATGTCCCAAAAGGGGAGACATGAGAAATAAGAGAAAGGCTACAGGGATTGGTCTGTAGGGATTGGACTAAGCTATAGGGTGGTACCAATCTGGTGAACACAGATAGTCTACTTTCCATGACGCAGTGAGGACAACATAGGGTATCACAGAAAAGGGAGGGCCTGGGAAGAGGAGATGGAAGAACTCCTAAGGGAAAAGATGTGCCCTAAGGATGCTCTGGTATGGGATATTCCCAGATCTCTGGAGTTCTGGAATTGAAGGTAAGTATAAAGCTATTTGGTTCATATGTTTTGGCTTGCTTATGTGAAGTGGATAATTCTAGTTTTCATTGAAACATATCTATTAGGGAAATTGGTTTTCCTCCAGTGACCAATCACAAGTTGTGTTTTCTCAGATGCAAAAACTTATATAGCATAATCCTCCATGCATAATAAATGCATGGAAATATATTCTTGTTCCCTTGGGCTATTCATATTTTAAGAAATTACTGTACACAACTTCAATGTGAAATGGTTTGACAGTACCTTATATTGTATTAAATCCTTCCATTCTTACAATAGCACACTTCAGACTAGTTACTTAGGACCCATGTTGACACATGACTAGGTGTATTAAGGTGAAAAAGTGACTGACTTTGGAGTCAAATTTGATTGCCAGCTCCACCTCCTACTATCTTGTAAGTGTGGGCAAGGTCTTAGTAATTCTAAACCCACTTTCTCATATGTAAGGTGTGGATCATATTTACTACAACATAGGGCTGCTGTAAGCATTAATTCAGATGACTTATGTAAAGCACTTGGCACACAATAGGTACTCAAACATGTTAATTTCCTTCTAACTAGTCAAACCCGATTTAATAAATAAAGCATGTTATTGTGTATTTTTTAATTTTATTGAGATGATTACATGCTTTATTTTTCTTTAACTCAGCTTAGTAAAGTCTTTAAGTCATTCCTAACTTGACTTAATTCTTTGTAACAAACATATTATTTTTTTAGATTATGTAAATATTTTTGAGATATCATTGACATATGACATATTAGTTTCAAGTGTACAGCATGATTTGATATTTGTATGTATTGTGAAATAATCACAAGATATGTCTAATTAACATTCATCACCAAACATAGTCAAAAATTATTTTTTCTTGTGAAGAGAACTTTTACGATCTACTCTCCCAGCATCTTTCAAGTATACAGTACAGTATTATTAACTAGAATCACCACGCTCTACATTCCATTCATGAGTTATTTATTTTATAACTGGATGTCTGTACCTTTTGACCCCCTTCACTTATTTCACTTATACCCCACCCCTCTGCTAACCACCAATATGTCCTCTGTATCTATATTCTTAAATTATTTCCTAGATTTTAGGGACAGTATTAGCAGCAAATCATAATTAGGCATTCAGATGGATATTTCTTCTGGTTTATTTTCCACTGAAATACCCCCTCATCTTCTAGGAAATTCAAAGAAACAGAAAAGGTCAACATTTTGCTGCTTTTCTCTGTATTGGTCATATTCTAATTGTTAGGGTACATTGCTCATTGGTCTTTCCACTTTAGGACAGAAAGAGATAATTGTGCCAAAATGCTATTTCCTGATTTAACAAAATGAAAAACTTGGTGAAAGTTTAAAAGAGTTGGATTGGTTTACTTTGTAAAGGAGATGATTAATGTAAGTCCTAAACAAGCTTTTAATCATGTTGTGATTCAATGTAAGTAAGATATTGATTAGGTTTTCTTCTTTTTAATCAAGCACAGAAACAGGGTGCAACAGTCATTATATCAAAGAGGATTTGAAGCTTGATATTCACATACACTCATAATAGCAAGAGTGATTAATTAATACCATTATATTTGTTTTGTGCTCCTGCTTTCAGAACAATTTCATGCAAATTCCTGTATAACTCTAACAACAAACCCATGAAATGGGTATTATTTCCCTCATGTTAGACACTGGAATTAACTGGCTTACCTCATGTGATAGAGATTTGAATTCTGCTTCCAAACCCAGTTAGGAACTTGGGAGACTTTGAGGAGATGGCAGTCTGAACACACCCTGGTTTCTCTTTACTTCAATTACAAACCATCTGACTTACTAACTATTGAGCACCAGTGAAGCACCTGGGGCTTGCAGGGGACATGCCCTCGTCCCTTGCTATTCAGTAATGAGTAGACCAGCAGCAAAGGCTTCACGTGGCATTTTGTGATAAATACAGGATCTTAGGTTCCATTCCAACCTATGAATCAGAATCTGCAATAAAGCAAGATCCCCACAAGATATGTTTTCAAGTTAAAGATTTAAAAGCTGACTGTAAAGAGTGAAACTAAGGCTACAGGTATTGGAGAGCCTGGGGACAGCATCAGGATGTCCCATGACAAGGAACAGTTGACTTATCATGGGAACAACTTGACCCTAGAGATTCTTGAGCTGGGGCAGCTTGGAGGAGAAGGAGGAGAAGTTGAACTGATTCCTCTTTCCGTTAACTTTTAAGAGCTTGCAATAACATGGTTGCATAAGACACACTCGTGGTATATTGACAGGTTACTTTCACTCTGGCTGTTGTCGTCAGCTGGCCCACAGAATTGACAACAATGGTACTGTCCATCACTTGTGAAACTGTCTTCACTTGTAGGATTCTAACAGTTGGGCATGCACCCCAGTGAACAGCCAAAGAAATGAATATACCTAAGAGTCCTTCTGGCTCTCTGACTAAGGGATCCTAGCAGTCAGAAACCCTCAAAACAGATACCAAATGAAAGAGAGATGTGCGTGTCAGGAACCCAAGCTAAGCGTATTCGGGAAGGAACAGCAAGTTGAACAAAAAATATGAAAAGAGCACCCTAGTGCTTAAACAGAAAAATCAGTATCATGCTACATTTTAAATATGAAATATAAATATTTTGAGTGCATTAAGAACTTCCCAACTGATTTCTATAGCAACTAGTTGGTAAGATCCAAAAATCTGATATCTCCCTTATTATAAATGGATCACTCCCTTTTACCACCGTGCCCCATGCCTCAGTGAGTTTATGTCACGATTATCCTTTTTGTAATTTTCATTACTTGTGTAAATGAATCTCTGAATATCTCTGCTGTAGAATTTGTCATACATTTACTACCTAATCATCCTCACTCCGTATATATGCTAAAATCTAGTGATACTTTTCCACATTGACATATTCAATTGGATTAAAGACCTCCTATGAAAATTTCAAATTTTCTTTACTTTTTCTTTAATTTTTCTAATCTTCCCAGTGTGTTTTCTGGATCTCCTTCCCCATCAGGAGCAGAGAAGCAGCCTAGCCTCCAAAGTTGGCCTCCAAAATATATTCAATCTATCTCTAGTTGATCCCTGCTAAAGATATAATCTGATAATCTAATTAAAATAAATTAGTGACCAACACTGACTTAATGTGTTCCCTTTCCTTTGAAATAAATCCATTTTAACAGATGTTATTGGTTTAACCTAAAACCATTCTTGAGAAGTCAGCACCACTTAGAATCAGTGGAAGGAATATTTGAGATCATTTGATCTTTCCTCTTACTTCCCGTACACTATGTGAGTCATTTCCTTATGAATTTATATTTTTTTATATCTATCTTAACTCTGGGTCTTTGAAAGGAAGCAAAGAAATTAAGTGAATTTGTTACCACAAAGCTGGATTAGAGAATATGTTACGGTCTTCTATATTTCTTCAAGACCTTAAGCCTCAAGATCTCCATTCTCCCTGCAAGTCCCTTATCTAACCTCTGGGTACAGGCTGGGAAGCTGGAGGATGCTGAGCCCTGAAGACAAATCTGCAGTGTCTATTATCCAGCTGGACAGGGGGCCAGGCGCTTGGTACACCTGGGCATGCACAGATTCAGGAATTAGAACAAGAAGAATACAAAAAATAAATCTGGAAGAGACACCAGAATGTTCCCCTTCCATATCCTAAAGTAAAATTGTTTTAGCAGAAAGGGAGCCTAGACCAGGAAAGAGAGGTTGCTATAAATCAGTGTTTCTCCAAAGCTGATTGATGATCAGAATTACCTATAGTACAAGTTGCCAGTCCTCTCCTTAGAAATTCTGCTTCAGTAGATTTGGGTTGGGACTTAGTAATTTTTTTAATTTATATTTTCAGATTTATTGTTTTATTAAAGTGGCATCATTCTTATTATGCCCAGGCAAGGTTTTGAATCACTGCTCCATTGACAATGGGCAAAGCCCCACCAATGACGATAGAATAGGAACTAAGTCCTGTTCAGTGCCATTTTGTGCAAGATTTGTGCAGAGCTCTTTATTTTTCTTCAGTCAATTATATGCTCATTTTGTATATGAAGCAACTGAGGCACAGAGAAATTAAATTAGCCCAAGATGTCACAGCAAGGAGTCAGCAGAACAGAAATGTACGCTCTCTCTCTCTCCACATTATTCTTGTTCTAGATATGCTTTAGATTGTGCCATCATTAGCCTCTGTTCTGAAATTGGAGAAGGATACTATTTGGTGTAATTTTCCTTTCAGTTTGTCAACTGTTAATGTTTCAGCTTTGTGAACACACCTAGATTCTAAATTGAAAGCTCCTGTAGCCTTAGAATGAAACTCAACAATATTGAGTATCAGCGGAAAGGTCTCATTGTGTATATTGAAAATCCCATCGTTCGTTTCCACGCTGAGCTGAAGCTGTGTGGTTTTCTTGCTGGCAGGCCATTTATCACTCCCCACCGGCCACCAGTAATTGATTAGGGAGATTGGATTCAGCACAGTGCAGATCAGCCCATTTTATCAACACAGTTTGTGTCAAAATGCGGTAACCCTTGAATCTCTCTGCTTATTCATCTTTGATAGACTGTCTGGGGATTTTCACTTACTCCTTTCATAAAAGAAGAGAAAGAAAGAACTGGGCACAAGGGAAAAGAACTAGCTGGCTTTGTTTATGCCAATATCCCTAAAATAACTTGCTCCTTATCATTTGTTTCTCACCCTCACCTAAAAGCAAAGAACAAAAGGATGCTTTAGGTTAAGGAGCCAATCCACAGCCTTTTTAAGGCAAAGCCTCCAAGCCATCTCTTATATTCCCAGAAAGGGGATGCAGATTCTCAACCTGATCCCCTCTCCCTTTAGGAACGGCCACTATTTTCTCTCCCCAAATTTCTATTTCCACAAAACCTTGGTAGCGGAATAGCACAGAGTCTCGCCAGATTTCGTGCTGACCTTAAAGATAAGGGCACAGGGCATTTGGCTGAAAGCATCACAGTGAGAAACAGGAAGTGAAAGCAGTAAACATGAGCAAGCTGCAATGATTATGGTCTCGTAACAACCCCTTTCTGTGAAGCTTCAGAAAGTCCCGACTCCTTTCTTTAAAAAAAATAAATAAATCTGTCCCTGCTTTGAGTTCTTCAGGTAAGACTCAGCAAATATCCCTTTTTCTTTGGCTCTGTATTGATAGAAGGCTCTTCCTTTTTTATAGTGCTTTTCTGCCACGAAGACCTGAAGATTCAATTAACACAGAAGAGTAGGGACTTCCCCTTAGTCTCACATGGGCGGCTGGCTTTTCTGAGTCATTTCCATCAGTTCAGGTTGGAGAAGGAATGAGAATAAATAACAGTGAGAATCGACGTGTGCCAGATTGGTCTAATGTTGTCAATGGAAAACTGATTAATTTCTCATGGTAGCTCTAGGAGGTAGGTACTTTTTTGTCTTCGCCAAGTTACAAATGATACAACTAAGGCAGGAGAGGTTTTATAACTCAGTGTAACCAGAATGTGAAGAAGGTAGGTATGGATCTAGACCTGCACTCTCATATACCACTGGCGTTTCCTCTGCTGCTCTCTGATCACAGGCTTCACCCACCCTAGTGGGCCTGTCCTCCACATTGGAAAGTCATCTTTGGCATTTCTCCTCACTTGGCCAATTTTCCTAAGATTACATTAAGAGAGAAGTTTTTGACATTGATTATAAAGTAATATGTTTTCTCTTTTCCCCAGAGACTTCAGTTCACTTCACATGTTTGCATGTGTGAGTCTGAGACAGTTGGTGTGCTGGGGCTGGTGACTTCTTGAAAGCAAGACTTTGAGGGATTTTTTAGTTCTCCTCTCCTTATCCATCCCTTCAGCTTCCCTTCTTTTCATGACAAGAGTGGCTGGGAAGGCGGAGATCATCACTTCCAGCACTGACATCAACCAGGTCAGATCACAACTAGATGTCAGCATTTAGTAATATAATTTTCTCCCAATCTCAGGAAAAGTAATTTGTGTGTATAAGTAATACAAAAGAAAGGCTTAGCTTCTTTCAGAATATGGACCTTTAGAGAAATGAGCAAGCATTTGAGCTCAAAGGTTGTCTGAGGCTTTTAAAATAATTTCTTACACTCACTTAGGAAGGAAGAGACGTTATATGATTACTTCTAATTTTGTTCATTTTTGTCTTTATAGTATGACCAAGGGCCTAAGTTCCTCCTTGGTGCTCTCCTGTAACTGCCAATGATGTTAACAGGACATATAAGCACTCTTCAAAGAGGTAAAGATGCTGCTTACCTCTGAACAATTTTGCAGATATGTGTCTTTCCTACTCTTTCCTAACCTCTAATTCCTCTCTCTCTCCATATATATATGTGTAATAAAACTAATGACTAACACTGTACTTTGACGGAGTCAGACCTTCCTCCTGAACTTTCTCTATCAGAAACCTTAAGAAATACCTGTTTCCTATACTTTTGAGGAAAGGAAAAAACATTCAATGTTAGAAAAATAACTTTGGGCATCTGAAAACACAAACAGCAAAGGGGAAAATTAACCTTGACTGTGTCTCTTTATTAAAAAGGATGAAACATATCTAGAAATTTATATAAAATATAGAATGAAAATAAGTCAGAATAATACCAACTTATGGTTAATTTATGAGCAAAACGTAAATATTAGACATATTATAGCTATAACAAACACAGATGATCCTGGGAAAATTAAATGGGGAAGTAGATAAAGCTTATTCGTGGTATTATTCAAAAAACATGATTGAACACTCAGTGGGCTTCCACTACGTACTGGAGCTGCTACTCAAACAGGTTATAGAAATGAAAGATCTGGCACTTTCACTGAAATTGTTCATAGACTTGTGAGGGAGGAAGACAAGAATATAAACAAATTACAATGGTGTATGATGGTTGAGATACAGGGATATATACATAGTATATATCACAGTCTCTGGTCTGGTCCAAAGAGAGAAGGAAAAAATTTACAAGAGAAGGAGGCACTGGAGGAGTTGTTTTAGCCAGAAAGAAATGTGCAGATAGAAAACAAGGTGGGCAGAACATTCCAGGCAGATGAAACGGCCTGTTCATGAGGGCCAAGACATGTGACAGTAGAGTGCATTTGGAGAGAACTTCAAATTATTACTTGTAGTTAAACATAAACTTACCATACAATCCAGCAATTGCACTCCTAGCTATTTACTGAACTGATTTGAAAACATGCACACAAATATTTATAGTAGCTTTGTTCATAATCACCAAAAACTAAAAGTAACCAAGATGTCTTTCAACAGGCAGATAGACTGTGGTCCATCCATACAATGGATTACTATTTAGTGATAAGAAGAAACAAGCTATTAATTCACACGAGAACATGGGTGAATGAAAGAGGCCAGACCAAAAAGGATGCATAGTGTATCATTCAATTCATATGACATTCTGGAAAAAACAAAATCCTAGGGAAACACACCAATCATTGTCATGGGTTTTAAGGGGAGAATATTCAACTAGGGAAGTAAGGAGGATTTTTAAAGTGATTTTAAAAGTCTGCATGGTACTCTAGTGGTGGATATACAACACTATGTATTTGTCAAACCCATAGAATTTATAACATAAAGAAGGAAGCTTAATGTATACAAATTGAAAAAAAAAAAATAACCAGAAGGTAGGGAATCAACCAGGTTGGAATGCAGATTGTGACAAAAGAATTTATAACATAACCTCACTGAAGGGGGTTATAGAAAAAGTTTCTGATCTAAGTAACTTCCGAAAACAGTGCTTTGACTGGAAGCTATAAGACTAAAGAGACATTGACGGCTGTACACATAAATACTATAATCTAGTGGGTAAAGTTGCATCTCATGGGGGTATGAGTTAACACTTCTGAAACTGCTTTGCATATATATTGGGATTGAACAAATAAATAAATGAATGGTGGTGGCTGGTGGGAGCTGTGTTTCTCATTGTTGGAGTTAGAAGTTACAGATAAGCAAGGGAAAAAGGCTAGAATCATGAGGAACAAGATTAGGCTCAGAGATATCAGTATGAACTCATGTTTACATACCTATTATACAGACTAATATAGACATAATTATAGATATGTTTTAGTATACATACATATATTGCCTAGCTATGTCTATTGAGAGAGTCTAGAAACAATGATACCCAGGTAGTAGCAGGCATATCCAATGGCTGAAAATTGATTCCTAATACTACTTTCCAGTATAAGGAACCATGGTTTTTGGGTTTTAGGGTAAACAGGAATATGTACATAAGGTACCTCTGGAGTCTCTTGTAATGCCAGAAAGCAAAGAAGTGATCTGAAATAAAGGAAGCACTCCCAATGGCCAAAGCTGGAACAATTTGAGGGCTAAAATAAACAATGGAGTATTGGACTAATAACCCCAATATTAAGTAAATATTGAATTGAAAATGATATAAATAAATGCTTGAATGACATAATAAATGGGGGTAGAAAGCATACATTTTACATACAGAAGAATTCCAAATAATTTTTGTAGCTACTACTCCCTCCAAGTGATGTAGTTTAGCAACCTCTTTCCCATCCCCATTGAGTGTGGGCTGCACTTTCAGAGTAGAGCATGAAAAAGGTTAGCAGGAGAGGTTGCGTTATAGTGGGGAAGCCTGGTAAACACTATCTTGGTCAGATAATCGTTTTGCATTATCACTTCTAAGCCATATTTATGGTATGTGCCCTTTTTTTTTTTTTTCAGGTGGGAAAAAAGGCAAGGTGTTTATTAGTCCCACAACCCCCAGCAGCAGCTGTCACCTATGACTGGGGTGGGTGGGATGGGTGCAGAGGCCAGAAAGGAAGTGTCAGCAACAGAGAGTGCAGAAGTCCCTCCCACCACACACCCCAGAGCTGCTGCCCCCAAATATGCATGAGACAGGCCCAGTCTTTTCCAACTCTCTGTTCACCGTGTTTCTCGCTGCCCTGCAAGAGGCCAGCCACCCCAGGGGCAGCGTGTCCTGGTCTGACCTCCTGGGCAGCCAGGCTGGGCAGGAACAGTGCACAGGTTTGACAAACGTGGCCATGCATGTGTGCAGGGGACACAGGTGTTGGGAATGGCACCTTACCTCTGTGGTCCCAGAATCTATAACCTGAGTTTAACCATGAGAAAAATGCCAGACAAATTCAAATTGAGGAACATTATACAAAATACCTGACAACTATGCCTCAAAACTGTCAAAGTCATTAAAAAGAAGGAAAGTCAGAAATTGTTACCACCCAGAATTGACTAAGGAGACATGACAACTACATGTAATGTGGTGTCCTAGATGGGATCCTGAGACAGAAAAGGGGGCCTTAATTAAAAACTCGTAAACTCCAAATAAATGAGTTTAGTTCATAGTAATGTACTACCGCTGGTTCCTTACTTGTGACAATTGTACTAGATCAATGTAAGACCTTAAAATAGGGGAAACTGGGTGAGGACTACACAGGAAATGCTTATGCTCTCTTTGCAACTTTTCCGTAAGTCTGAAATTTTTCTAAAATTAAAGGTTAAAGAAAATATTAGTCTCGGTGAGAAGATGAGAAGGCTGGAAAGATGGAAAAGATGGGAGACAGAGGTCTCCATAGGGTCTTAAATGCCATAAGAGTTTGGAATTATTGAGGATTGTGAAGGAATAGGGCAAGAAAGAAGATCTCGTGGTGGGATCTGTCAAGAGACTCATGAGGTGATCCAGATGAAAGATCCTTATTCAAATCAGTATTTGTGGAGTAGAAGAGCAGAAATGACATACCCTCGTAACCACTTATTATAGAAGGTAAGGAAAGGACACATCTCAGAAGGATCCCTGGTTTCTGTTTGAGTGATTGAGTAGGGAGTGATGCCCTTACTGAGATGGGGACACAGGGAAACAAATATGTTTAGGAAGAAAGATGAAGATGTATTTCGAGTTTTAAAATGTTTCCTTAGAATTAGCCATGAGAAAGCTAAGGGGTGGTTTCCAGTTTTCAGAAAGCAACTGGAGCTTCTTACTTCCTGCCTATGTTCCCTGCATTCCATTGGATCCATTATCCACATTCATGCATACTCTATATTCTCTCTCTATTAAAATTTGCCCTCAACTAAATGATCATGTTGGAAAGAACCTGATAAATTATTTCATGCTAAGGGAAGTAATGGCTTAATGGAGTACTATTTCCAAATGGACTTAACTTTAAACAATATAAAATAATCAGATGAAAGCCAAAAGGGAACTGGGAGCAAGTAGGGCTGGACTCTTGGGGTGGTGCTGGGCACCAGGGTAGCATGTACTGCCACCTGAGATAGTGGCGAGGAGGTCCTCTTAGGGGAGAATCTTCTCCATCAAAGTAGCAGTCTACATATGAGGGGGCCCACGTGCTGCTCAGAAACAGGAAATTCGGTCACCAGGAGTAGCATAAAGGGCAGAAGTTCTCAAACGGGTCTGATAAAGACCACAAAGAAAACAACTGCACTGTAAGTAGGTTTTAAAAGGCTTTGCGTGCATTCATCTCACAAATATTCTTTGAGCACTTTGTACATATGTCAGGCTCCACTGTCAAAAGTTTGGTAGACCAGCAAGTTGGACAGGTAAATTTCCTCCTCATAACAGAGCTTACATTCTAGTAGAATAACAGAGATAATATACAGGTAAAGAAAAATAACAATTTCTGGTTTTGAAAGTACTATGAAGGAATTAATAGGGTTTATTTGAGTGAAAACTTGATGGATACGCATGAGGCACTCATTCAAAAAAGGGGGTAAAAAGCATGCAAAGTTTGTTAGCTTAACATTTTAGGCAGAAACATGGAATTATCTCCTCTAATCCTAACAACATACATTATTTAATTAAATCCTCAAAAAGTAAGTTCTATGCTTATAGATTAGGAAACTGAGAGTTAGTCATTAAGTAACTTGCACACAACTTGCGAGGGGCTGAATTGTGTGTCCTCAAAATTCATATACTGAAATCCTAATCCCAGACTGTATTGGAGCTACGGCCTTTAAAGAAGGGATTAAGTTAAAATGAGGCTGTCAGGGTGGGCCCTAATCCAATCTGACTGGTGTCCTTATAAGAAGAGCAAAGTTGGATGCACTAAGAGACACCAGGGAGGTACACACAGAGGAAGGACCGTGTGAGGACCCAGAGGAAGGCAGCTTTCTGTAAGCCAAGGAGAGAGGCCTTAGAAGAAACCACCCCTGCAGACAGCTTCATCTGGGACATCCAGCCTCCAGAACAATGAGAAAATAACTTTCTGTTGTTTAAGCCACCCAGTCTTGGGTACCTTGTTATGGAAGCCTGAATTAGGAAAACCCACCGAGTCCTTCCCTCCTGTTGTGTGTCTCCTTTACTGATAACATAGATAATTCATTTCTGACACTTCTGGACACTGAATGTGTGTGTGTTTGTGGTTCCCCAATTCTCCACTACACCAGCTGGGAGTCGTACTACAATCTAACTCAATTTGAACACTGGAGAAAGTGTCAGAATCCACAGGTTAAGGGTTCAGTCCCATGAGACTGCTTCCACGCCACTTCAGATGCCAATCACAAATAGTAGGTCCCCAGGGTACCCACAGCTTTTGTCCAATGTGGCTACAAACTGCAGGTTCTCATGAACTCTTTCCCCTTTGGATTTGATTATTTGCTAAAGCGGCTCACAGAAATCAAAGAAACACTAACTTACAGTCAGATGAAGATATACACAAGGCAAGGTCTGGAAGGGTCCCAAGAGCAGGAGCCTCTGTCCTTATAAAGTTTGGAGGTGTCACATCTGAGTAAGTGGATATGTTCACCAACCTGGAATCTTTCTGTAACTCCCACTATTGGGATTCTCACATAGCCATGATCAATTGTTAACTCCATTTCCGGCCCTTCTCCCTTCTCTGGAGGTTGGGGGTGGGGCTGAAAAATCCCAAGCTTCTCACCGTGGTTTGGTCTTCTGGTGACCAGCCCCCATCCAGAAGCCATCTAGGAGCCCACCCGAAATCACCTCCTCAGAACAAAAGGTGCTCTTAGTGTTCTTTTTTTTTTTTTTTTTTTTTATGATTTCTTTCCTTCTGCTAAATTTGGGTTTTGTTTGTTCTTCTTTCTCTAGTTCCTTTAGGTGTAAGGTTAGATTGTTTATTTGAGATTTTTCTTGTTTCTTGAGGTAGGCTTGTATAGCTATAAACTTCCCTCTTAGAACTGCTTTTGCTGTATCCCATAGGTTTTGGATCGTCGTGTTTTCATTGTCATTTGTCTCTAGGTATTTTTTGATTACCTCCTTGATTTATTCAGTGATCTCTTGGTTATTTAGTAACGTATTGTTTAGCCTCCATGTGTTTGTATTTCTTACGTTTTTTTCCCTGTAATTCATTTCTAATCTCATAGCGTTGTGTTCAGAAAAGATGCTTGATATGATTTCAATTTTCTTAAATTTACTGAGGCTTGATTTGTGACCCAAGATGTGATCTATCCTGGAGAATGTTCTGTGTGCACTTGAGAAGAAAGTGTAATCTGCTGTTTTTGGATGGAATGTCCTATAAATATCAATTAAATCTATCTGGTCTATTGTGTCATTTAAAGCTTCTGTTTCCTTATTTATTTTCATTTTGGATGATCTGTCCATTGGTGTAAGTGAGGTGTTAAAGTCCCCCACTATTATTGTGTTACTGTCGATTTCCCCTTTTATAGCTGTTAGCAGTTGCCTTATGTACTGGGAGGTGCTCCTATGTTGGGTGCATATATATTTATAATTGTTATATCTTCTTCTTGGATTTATCCCTTGATCATTATGTAGTGTCCTTCCTTGTCTCTTGTAACATTCTTTATTTTAAAGTCTATTTGATCTGATATGAGTATTGCTACTCCAGCTTTCTTTTGCTTTCCATTTGCATGGAATATCTTTTTCCAGCCCCACACTTTCAGCCTGTATGTGTCCCTAGGTCTGAAGTGGGTCTCTTGTAGACAGCATATAGATGGGTCTTGTTTTTGTATCCATTCAGCAAGCCTGTGTCTTTTGGTTGGAACATTTAATCCATTCACGTTTAAGGTAATTATCAATATGTATGTTCCTATGACCATTTTCTTAATTGTTTTGGGTTTGTTTTTGTAGGTCCTTTTCTTCTCTTGTGTTTCCCACTTAGGTAGAGTAATCTTGGTTGTAGGTTCTTCCCTTTCATCACTTTAAGTATATCATGCCACTCCCTTCTGGCCTGTAGAGTTTCTGCTGAGAAATCAGCTGTTAAGCTTATGGGAGTTCCCTTGTATATTATTTGTTGTTTTTCCCTTGCTGCTTTCAATAATTTTTCTTTGTCTTTAATTTTTGCCAGTTTGATTACTATGTGTCTCGGGATGTTTCTCTTTGGGTTTATCCTGTATGGGACTCTCTGCACTTCCTGGACTTGGGTGGCTATTTCCTTTCCCATGTTAGGGAAGTTTTCGACTATAATCTCTTCAAATATTTTCTTGGGTCCTTTCTCTCTCTCTTCTCCTTCTGGGACCCCTATAATGTGAATGTTGTTGCATTTAATGTTGTCCCAGAGGTCTCTTAGGCTGTCTTCATTTCTTTTCATTCTTTTTTCTTTATTCTGTTCCATAGCAGTGAATTCCACCATTCTGTCTTCCAGGTCACTTATCCGTTCTTCTGCCTCAGTTATTCTGCTATTGATTCCTTCTAGTGTAGTTTTCATTTCAGTTATTGTCTTGTTCATCTGTGTTTGTTTGTTCTTTAATTCTTCTAGGTCTTTGTTAAACATTTCTTGCATCTTCTCGATCTTTGCCTCCATTCTTCTTCCGAGGTCCTGGATCATCTTCACTATCATTATTCTGAATTCTTTTTCTGGAAGGTTGCCTATCTCCACTTCATTTAGTTGTTTTTCTGGAGTTTTATCTTGTTCCTTTATCTGGTACACAGCCCTCTGCCTTTTCATCTTGTCTATCTTTCTGTGAATGTGGTTTTTGTTGCACAGGCTGAAGGATTGTAGTTCTTCTTGCTTCTGCTGCCTGCCCTCTCGCTGTTAGTGTTCTTATCACTCAGGAATTTACAAGGGTTTCAGGAGCCCTGTGTCAGGGATGGGGTCAAGGACAAATATTAGAACAAGAGATACTCCCAGTGATCTTATCACTTAGGAAATTACAAGGGTTGCAGAAGCTCTGTGCCAGGAACCCAGGACAGAGACCACTATGTATTTGCTATTATCTCACACAGCCCTAGCAAACTAATACATGAACTAAGATGGTGACATAGGAACAAAAATCAGGTATATTTAGTCTCACTCTCTGTGATTTCAATTACTATTATAGATAGCACCTCCCCAGAAGTTATTTTTAAGCTTTTTTATGGATGCCCCACGGAGAGTGTATGTTCTTTCAAGACAATTTCAAAGGCACATTCACAACAGACATAGGGGAAAACATATTCAGGAAATAAAGCTATAGTGGAGGAACATCAAGTCCATCCCTAGGACTCCATCCCCAGAACAATTTGGACTGTGTGTTCAGTTAGCACCAGGAATGAGCATATTAATTGAGTGCTAGGCTCTGGAGTCAAATTTATTGCGTTTAAATCCAGGTTTCCCTACTTACTAGTCATATTATCATGGGCAATTTATCTGTATATTTCCTTATTTTCTCATCTGTAAAATAGGGTTAACAATGGAACGTGCCAGCTCACTGGGTGGATGTGAGATTTATGAACAGGTTCAGTGCAATCAAAATGGTACCTGATTCATTCACACTCAATAAGCATTAGCTAATATTATCTCTGAAGCAACAAACTGTACTTTTTTTAAAAAAATTATTTATTTATTTTTGGCTGTGTTGGGTCTTCGTTTCTGTGCGAGGGCTTTCTCCAGTTGCGGCAAGTGGGGGCCACTCTTCATCGCGGTGCGCGGACCTCTCACTATCGCGGCCTCTCTTGTTGCGGAGCACAGGCTCCAGACGCGCAGGCTCAGTCGTTGTGGCTCACGGGCCCAATTGCCCCGTGGCATGTGGGATCTTCCCAGACCAGGGCTCGAACCCGTGTCCCCTGCATTGGCAGGAAGATTCTCAACCACTGCACCACCAGGGAAGCCCCTAAACTGTACTTTTTATAGAGTCGGGGATGGGGGTGTGTGTTGTCTTGTTTTGCTCCCTTCTGTATCTGGAAGACCTAGTAGGTTATGAAGAAATAGTTGTTGAATGAATCCTACTTAAACTCTATGACTGACCAAAGTATACTGAGGCATAAAAATTGTGAGAAACTAGGAAAGACGCTTAGTTCAGTGGTTCCTCTGAGTCTCTTTTCCTTTTGTCCAAAATGCTACCCAGAGCCACTCAGATGAAGGGATACTGTCTGTGCTGGCTGGTTTGTACCTGGGCCAAATGGCAGAGCTGTGTGGACAGTTATTTGCTGCCTGGCCCCTCAGTGTGTCCCAGGCAGCAAATCCTTCTCTTGTGATCTGCCTTTCTTGGGAAATGAGAAAGAGATAAAGAAGTGCAGACTTGGTAGAAGGTGGAAGAAGGCTATCAACTTTTCTAGATAATCAGTTCAGGCAAAGAATGCCATTCTCTCCAGCAATGACAGATTCTGCAAGTTCAGAAAGCTTTCAAGAGCACAGACTGAACATCCCTTGGGAGCAGATATAACTTCACATCTTAGGTGGCAGAACTATCTAAAGGGACAAAAATAAAATTCTCTAGACCAAAAAGACACACCAGCTAATTGCTAGAAGCCTGCAAGCAAGCAAGTGGATGAACTGTTTGAGGTGTGAAAAGTGTTTCATAAGGGGGGTTGGTTCTGTGCCTAAAGGAAATGCGATCACCTTGAGAAGGTGCAGCAGCCAAAAATGTTCCTGTTCTCTGATGATTAATAAGGTAACAATTTATCCTTTTTGTGATTACTCTTGAATATGGGACACAGATACTTTGTCATCAAAAGCAGCACTGATTTTACATTCCAGTGAGAACACAAGAAAGGTTTAATTACTCTCCATGGCATCTGCTTATTCGAGTTGTCTTATGAATAATCATGGAGACCAGTGTATCCAGATGGTCAGGCTGTTTTCCTTTTTCTGCCTTCCTCTTCCTTTCTCATGATTAAAGACATTTTCTTTTATATCCATAAAAGTCACTTATTGAAAGATGATTGGGGACATGGCTTCAAATGCCTGGGAAATATGGAAAAATAAATCCCAGTAACAGGCAAGCACACGATACTCACACTGATAAACTGGTGGCTTTTTGCCTCACCCCAGCAGGTTGTTACTGGATAATTAAATAGCCTTTGCCTTGGGGCAAAATCATCCCTTTACCAAAAACTGGAAACTGTTTACTCATGCATCAGAGGAGGGAGTGGTCTTATTTAGATGATGTAAAATCAGATCTGAAGAGAAGTAATTAGCAGATAGCTTGTTCTGTTCAGATTCAATAATCACAAAAGTTAGAAAACTATCACTAATTCATATCAGTACAGGAAAAACATACCTCATGCATTTTTCTAAATAACACACAGACCAAGATATGTTGTTTAGTGCCCTCCTCAAAAGAAAGGAGGGAGCTTGTTCATGATTAAATACATTTGGGAAACATTACCTATTTTACATCTCCTAGAGATTCACAATTAGGCTCAGAAACTTTACAGTAATTGGTTTAAACCTGTTCAATATAGGTTCTTAAACTGACTTCAGAACAATTTTTGTTATTGTTGCTTTTACAATAGTCCTGCAAAATGCCAGCTCTATGGCTCTCATTTGGGAAAGATCGCTTTATAGACATAAACTTACTTCTGTATTCTCCCAAGACATACTTTTCTTTAGGATGGTGCATTTTAAGCTCCAATAATTTAGAACTGTACTTGCCTCCTTTGGATGACTATTCTGCTTTCCAAACCAGTCACAGAGCACAGGGCATCCACCCCAAATGGTCTTGGAGAATTAGCCACTTCTGGCTAGAGAGGTATTTTATGGCTTAAAAAGTAATAAATTGTCCTATTCTCAATGCAGCACCAATAATAGCAGTTGCTTCCCACATAGAGTAAAGATTAACAGCAGGTCTTGGGTGGATTTATAGGACAGGTTATTATACCTTGGAAATAAGAGAGTGTTACTAATTCTCTTTCGTTTGCTTTAATAGACTGATAGCCTCCTGGGCTCCAGGGAACTTCATGAGAAAAATAACTCTCCAAATAAACCACCTGGGAATGGGCACCTGAGAGGGGACCCTGCTTTCTCTGTGACCTATCCTGTTCACTGCTGCAAAGAGACAGCAGGAAAAGCATCCTTTGTTACACTGTGTTTCTAAGAGTGTCCATCCCCGAGGAATTCATGGTTGGAGTGGATAACTGTAGTGTTCACCCCTTGGCCACTCCCTGACACTCATTACCCTCTCCTGGGACTACTTATAGCCACTGGCAATCTGTTTCATCTCAGGGCCAGTTCATAGCGTCCACATCAACTCTCTTAATCTCTTCCTTCTCACCCTCAAGAGAGACCACGGGTGACATAAACCCCAGAGACACAAGAAACAACCCTGATTTCCACAGCTGGGAGCTGAAGGCCTACTTTACCATTTCTTCATCCAGCATGTCAGCTCCTGGGACCTCAGTTTACATTTTAGGGCCACAAATGTCCACTTGTTCAGGAGGGGAGTTTTTGAATGCATTATCAAGTAGGAACTGCCTGCATGGTACCTTTTTTTTTTTTTTTTTAACATCTTTATTGGAGGATAATTGCTTTACAATGTTGTGTTAGTTTCTGCTGTGTAACAAAGTGAATAAGCTATATGTATATATATATCCCCATATGCCCTACCTCTTGCGTCTCCCTCCCACCCTCCCTATCCCACCACTCTAGGTGCTCACAAAGCACCGAGCTGATCTCCCTGTGCTATGCGGCTGTTTCTCACTAGCTATCTATTTTACATTTGGTAGTGTATATATGTCAATGCCACTCTCTCACTTTGACCCAGCTTACCATTCCCCCTCCCCGTGTCCTCAAGTCCATTCTCTACATCTGCATCTTTATTACCATCCTGCCCTTAGATTCTTCAGAACCTTTTTTTTTTTTTTTTTTACTAAGATTCCATATATATGTGTTAGCATACGGTATTTGTTTTTCTTTTCCTGACTTACTTCACTCTGTATGACAGACTCTAGGTCCATCCACCACAACACAAATAACTGAATTTCATTTCTTTTTATGGCTAATATTCCATTGTATATATGTTCCACATCTTCTTTATCCATTCATCTGTCGATGGACACAGGTTGCTTCCATGTCCTGGCTATTGTAAATAGAGCTGCAATGAACATTGTGGTACATGACTCTTTTTGAATTATGGTTTTCTCAGGGTATATGCCCAGTAGTGGGATTGCAGGGTCATATGGTAGTTCTATTTTTAGTTTTTTAAGGAACCTCCATAATGTACTCTATAGTGGCTGTATCAATTTACATTCCCACCAAAAGTGCAAGAGGGTTCCCTTTTATCCACACCCTCTCCAGCATTTATTGTTTGTAGATATTTTTGATGATGGCCATTCTGACCAGTGTGAGGTGATACCTCATCGTAGTTTTGATTTTCATTTCTCTAGTGATTAGTGATGTTGAGCACCCTTTCATGTGTTTGTTGGCAATCTGTATATCTTCTTTGGAGAAATGTCTATTTAGATCTTCTGCTCATTTTTGGATTGGGTTGTTTGTTTTTCTCATATTGTGCTGCATGAGATGTCTGTATATTTGGAGATTTATTCTTTTTTTAAAAATTTATTTATTATTTATTATTTATTTTTGGCTGTGTTGGGTCTTCGTTTCTGTGTGTGGGCTTTCTCTAGTTGCGGCAAGCGGGGGCCAGTCTTCATTGCGATGCATGGGCCTCTCACTATCGCGGCCTCTCTTGTTGTGGAGCACAGGCTCCAGATGCGCAGGCTCAGTAGTTGTGGCTCATGGGCCTAGCTGCTCCGCGGCATGTGGGATCCTCCCAGACCAGGGCTCGAACCCGTGTCCCCTGCACTGGCAGACACTGTGCCACCAGGGAAGCCCTGGAGATTTATTCTTTGTCAGTTGCTTCATTTGCAAATATTTTCTCCCATTCTGAGGGTTGTCTTTTCCTCTTGTTTATGGTTTCTTTTGCTGTGCAAGAGCGTTTAAGCTTCATTAGGTCCCATTTGTTTATTTTTGTTTTTATTTCCATTTCTCTAGGAGGAGGGTCACAAAAGATCTTGCTGTGATTTTATGTCATAGAGTGTTATGCCTATGTTTTCCTCTAAGAGTTTTATAGTGTCTGGCTTTACCTTTAGGTCTTTTATTTATTTTGAGTTTAGTTTTGTGAACGGTGTTAGGGAGGGTTCTAATTTCATTCTTTTACATGTAGCTGTCCAGTTTTCCCAGCACTACTTATTGAAGAGGCGATCTTTTCTCCATTGTATATTCTTGCCTCCTTTATCAAAGCTAAGGTGACCATATGTGTGTGGGTTTATCTCTGGGGTTTCTATCCTGTTCCATTGATCTATATTTCTGTTTTTGTGCCAGTACTTTACTGCCTTGATTACTGTAGCTTTGTAGTATAGTCTGAAGTCCAGGAGCCTGATTCCTTCAGCTCTGTTTTTCTTTCTCAAAATTGCTTTGGCTATTCGGGTTCTTCTGTGTTTCCATACAAATTGTGAATTTTTTCTTCTAGTTCTGTGAAAAATGCCATTGGTAGTTTGATAGGGATTGCCTTGAATCTGTAGATTGCTTTGGGTAGTATAGTCATTTTCACAATGTTAATTCTTCCAATCTAAGAACATGGTATATCTCTCCATCTGTTGGTATCATCTTTAATTTCTTTAATCAGTGTCATATAGTTTTCTGTATATAGGTCTTTTGTCTCCTTAGGTAGGTTTATTCCTAGGTATTTTATTCTTTTTGTTGCAGTGGTAAATGGGAGTGTTTCCTTAATTTCTCTTTCAGATTTTTCAACATTAGTGTATAGGAATGCAAGAGATTTCTGTGCATTAATTTTGTATCCTGCTACTCTACCAAATTCATTGATTACCTCTAATAGTTTTCTTGTGGCATCTTTAGGATTATCTATGTATAATATCATGTCATCTGCAGTGACAGTTTTATTTCTTCTTTTCTGATTTGGATTCCTTTATGTCTTTTTCTTCTCTGATTGCTTTTGCTAAAACTTCCAAAACTATGTTGCATAACAGTGGTGAGAGTGGGCAACCTTGTCTTCTTCCTGAACTTGGAGGAAATGGTTTCAGTTTTTCACCATTGTGAATGATGTTGTCTGTGGGTTTGTCATATATGGCCTTTATTATGTTGAGGTAGGTTCCCTCTATGCCCACTTTCTGGAGAGTTTTTATCATAAATGTGTGTTGAATTTTGTCAACAGCTTTTTCTGCATCTATTGAGATCATGTTATGTTTTTTATCCTTCAATTTGTTAAGATGGTATATCACATTGACTGATATGTGTATATTGAAGAATCCTTGCATCTCTGGGATAAATCCCACTTGTTCATGGTGCATGATCCTTTTAATGTGCTGTTGGATTCTGTTTGCTACTATGCTAGTATTTTGTTGAGGATTTTTGCCTCTATGCTCATCAGTGTTATTGGCCTGTAGTTTTCTTTTTTGTGACATCTTTGTCTGGCTTTCATATAAGGGTGATGGTGGCCTCATAGAGTGAGTTTCGGGGTGTTCGTCTACTATATTTTGGAAGAGTTTGAGAAGGATAGGTGTTAGCTCTTCTCTAAATGTTTGATTGAATTCGCCTGTGAAGCCATCTGGTCCTGGGCTTTTGTCTGTTGGAAAAATTATAGTGACATTTTCAATTTCAGTGGTTGTGATTGGTCTGTTTATATTTTCTATTTCTTCCTGGTTCAGTCTCAGAAGATTGTTCATGTCTAAGAATTTGTCCATTACTTCCACATTGTCCACTTTATTGGCATATAGTTGCTGGTAGTAATCTCTCATGATCCTTTGTATTTCTGCAGTGTCAGTTGTTACTTCTCCTTTTTCATTTCTAATTCTACTGATTTGAGTCTTCTCCCTATTTTTCTTGATGAGTCTGGCTAATGGTTTATCAATTTGTTCATCTTCTCAAAGAACAACTTTTAGTTTTATTGACCTTAGCTTTTGTTTCCTTCATTTCTTTTTCATTTATTTCTGATCTAATTTTTACGATTTCTTTCCTTCTGCTAACTTTGGGGTTTTTTTGTTCTTCTTTCTCTAACTGCTTTAGGTGTAAGGTTAGGTTGTTTATTTGAGATGTTTCTTGTTTCTTGTTTCTTGAGGTAGGGTTGTATTGCTATAATCTTCCCTCTTAGAACTGCTTTTGCTGCATCCCATAGGTTTTGTGTCATTGTGTTTTCATTGTCATTTGTTTCTAGGTATTTTTTAATTTCCTCTTTGATATCTTCAGTGCTCTCTTGGTTATTAATAGTGTATTGTTTAGCCTCCATGTGTTTGTATTTTTTACAGTTTTTTTCCTGTAATTGATATCTAGTCTCATAGCATTGTGGTCAGAAAAGATATTTGATACGATTTCATTTTTCTTAAATTTACCAAGGCTTGATTTGTGACCCAGATATGATCTATCCTGGAGACTGTTCCATGAGCACTTAAGAAGAAAGTGTATTTTGTTGTTTTGGATGGAATGTCCTATAAATATCAATTAAGTGCATCTTGTTTAATGTGTCATTTAAAGCTTGTGTTTCCTTATTTAGTTTCATTTTGTATGATCTGTCTATTGGTGAAAGAGGAGTGTTAATGTCCCCTACTATGATTGTGTTATTGTCGATTTCCCCTTTTATGGCTGTTAGCATTTGCCTTATGTATTGAGGTGCTCCTATGTTTGGTGCATAAATATTTACAATTGTTATATCTTCTTCTTGGATTTTTCCCTTGATCATTATGTAGTATCCTTCCTTGGCTCTTGTAATAGTCTTTATTTAAAAGTCTATTTTGTCTGATATGAGAATTGCTACTCCAGCTTTCTTTTGATTTCCATTTGCATGGAATATCTTTTTCCATCCTGTCACTTGTAGTCTGTATGTGTCCCTCGGTCTGAATTGGGTCTTGTAGACCGCATATATATGGGTCTTGCTTTTGTATCCATTCAGCCAGTCTATGTCTTCTGGTTGGAGCATTTAATCCATTTACATTTAAGGTAATTATTGATATGTATGTTCCTATTACCATTTTCTTAATTGTTTTGGGTTTGTTTTTGTAGGTGTTTTCCTTCTCTTGTGTTTCCTGACTAGAGAAGTTCCTTTAGCATTTGTTGTAGAGCTGGTTTGGTGGTGCTGAATTCTCTTAATTTTGCTTGTCTGTAAAGGTTTTAATTTCTCTGTCGAGTCTGAATGAGATCCTTGCTGGGTAGAGTAATCTTGTTTGTAGGTTTTTCCCTTTCATCACTTTAAATATATCCTGCCACTCCCTTCTGGCTTGCAGAGTTTCTGCTGAAAGATCAGCTGTTAACCTTATGGGGATTCCCTTGTATGTTATTTGTTGCTTTTCCCTTGATGCTTTTAATATTTTTTCTTTTTACTTAATTTTTGATAGTTTGATTAATATGTGTCTTGTTGTGTGTCTCCTTGGATTTATCCTGTATGGGACTCTCTGTGCTTCCTGGACTTGATTGACTCTTTCCTTTCCCATGTTAGGGAAGTCTCCAACTATAATCTCTTCAAATACTTTCTCAGACCCATTCTTTTCTCTTCTTCCTCTGGGACCCCTATAATTCGAATGTTGGTGTGTTTAATGTTGTCCCAGAGGTCTCTGAGACTGTCCTCAATTCTTTTCATTCTTTTTTTTTTATTCTGCTTTGCTGTAGTTATTTCCACTATTTTATCTTCCAGGTCACTTATCCATTCTTCTGCCTCAGTTATTCTGCTACTGATTCCTTCTAGAGAATTTTTATTTTCTTTTATTGTGTTGTTCATCATTGTTTGTTTGCTCTTTAGTTCTAGATCCTTGTTAAATGTTTCTTGTATTTTCTCCATTCTGTTTCCAAGATTTTGAATCATCTTTTCTATCTGTACTCTGAATTGTTTTTCAGGTAGACAGCCTATCTCCTCTTCATTTGTTTGTTGTAGTGGGTTTTTACCTTGCCTCTTTATCTGCTTCATATTTCTATGTCTTCTCCTTTTGTTTAACTCACTGTGTTTGGGGTCTCCTTTTCATAGGCTCTAGGTTCATAGATCCCATTGTTTTTGGTGTCTGCCCCCAGTGGTGAGGTTGGTTCAGTGGCTTGTGCAGACTTCCTGGTGGAGGGGACTGATGCCTGTGTTCTGGTGTGTGGGACTGGATCTTGTCTTTCTGGTGGGTAGGGTCACGTCCAGTGGTGTGTTTATGGGTGTCTGTGAACTTAGTATGATTTTAGGCAGCCTCTCTGTTAATGGGTGGTGTTTTGTTCCTGTCTTGCTAGTTGTTTGGCATGGGACATTCAGCACTGGAGTTTGCTGGCTGTTGGGTGGAGCTAGGTCTTCACATTGAGGTGGAGGTCTCTGGGAGAGCTCTCATCAATTGATATTACCTGGGGTGGAAAGTCTCTGGTGGTCCAATGTCCTGAACTTGGCTCTCCCACCTCAGAGGCTCAGGCCTGACACCAGGCCAGAGCACCAAGACCCTGTCAGCCACATGGCTCAGAAGAAAAGGGAGATAAAAAAGAAAGAAATAATAATAAATTAAAAATTTGTTTTTAATTATTAATATAAAAGAAATAATAAGAGGAAGAAAAGAAGAGAACAACAAAACCAATAAATCCACCAATGGTAACAAGCACTAAACACTAAACTAAGATAAACATAAAAATCAGAAACAAATCAGTCACAGACAGCAAACCCCAAGACTACAGTTGCTCCCAAAGTCTACCACCTCAATTTGGGATGATTCGTTGTCTGTTCAAGTATTCCACAGATGCAGGGTACATGAAGTTGATTGTGGGGATTTAATTCACTGTTCTTGAGGCTGCATGGAGAAATTTCCCTTTCTCTTCTTTGTTCGTACAGCTCCTGGGGTTCACATTTGGTTTTGGCCCCACCTCTGAGTGTAGGTCGCCCTTAGGCATCTGTTCTTGCCCAGACAGGATGGGGTTAAAGCAGCAGCTGATTAGGAGACTCTTCCTCAATTGGACCGGGAGGAGGGAGGGGTACAGTATTTATAACTGGAATGCAGGGTGAGCCTGTGGGGGCAGAGGTCGTCGTGACATTGCAACAGCCTGAGGCATGCCATGTGTTCTCCCGGGGTGTTTGTCCCTGGATCGTGGGACTGTGGCAGTGGTGTGCTACACTGGCTCCCAGGGGGAAGTGTGGTTAGTGACCTGTGCTTGCACACCGTATTCTTGGTGGCTGCAGCAGCAGCGTTCCATGCCTGTCTCTGGGGTCTGAGCTGATAGCCATGGCTCGCGCCTGTCTCTGCAGCTCATTTGGGAGGTGCTCTGCCTTCTGTGGGCAGACAGGGAAGGAATCCCCTCTCTTCGTGCACCCTGAAACAATAGTCTCTTGCCTCTTAGGCAGGTCCAGACTTTTTCTCAGATACCCTCCCCACCGCCTGTGGTGCACTAGCCCCCTTCAGGCTGTGTTCACACAGCCAACCCCAGTCCTCTCCTTGGGATCTGACCTCCAAACCCGAGTCTCAGCTCCCAGCCCCCACCTGCCCTGGTGGGTGAGCAGACAAGCCTCTCGGGCTGGTGAGTGCTGGTCGGCACCGATCCTCTGTGCGGGAATCTCTCCTCTTTGCCCTCTGCACCCCTGTTGCTGCACTCACCTCTGTGGCTCCAAAGCTTCCCCCCGCCATCTCTGCCAGTGAAGGGGCTTCCTAGTGTGTGGAACTTTTTCCTCCTTCACAACTCCCTCCTAGAGGTGCAGGTCCCATCCCTATTCTTTTGTCTCTGTTTTTTCTTTTTTCTTTTGCCCTACCCATGTACCTGGCTATTTTCTTGTCTTTTGGGAAGTCTGTCAGTGTTCAGTGGGTGTTCTGTTAGAGTTGTTCCACATGTAGATGTATTTTTGATGTATTTGTGGGGAGGAAGGTAATCTCCACGTCTTACTCCTCCACTATTTTAAAGGTCCCCCTATGGTACATTTGGAGGGATTTTCAAGGGGCCTCTGTTGCCCAAGTAAACACTGTATGCCACTGAGCTATCTAAAAAGCTAGATTCAATATTAATCCTAAAAACATTTTAATAAGATTAGATAGTAATCTATATTTTTGACATAATTTCAATAATGGATCTCATAATAAAGCCATCCATGGTCATATGATAATGATGTGCAACCCTTGTTACCTAGCACTTGATTTCTGGAGTTACACAAGATACAGGACATTATACTGATCTAGTTCAAGTTTCCAAACAGATTCTGGGGGAAAACATACATTGCGCTGTTCAAACTAGCTCCTCCTCTGGAGCTAGCCATCAGATTCCCTTCATCCCCCACTGGATCAAGATCATGAAGTGAGGTAGAAATGAGGGATTTCACAGACCCAGGTGTATTTGTAAGGTTGGGTAGTGTGAGAAGTGGTTGGGGGAGGGCTCAGGGCAGACTGCTTTCTTCTTAACCTGACTTAGCCACTTGCAAGAACTAGGACTGACTTCTCTTGAGTCTCAATTTCCTTACTTATTAAATGTGCTAAAACATTTAAAATTAGTGTTAAGAAGAATGACAATGCATCCTATTTCATATGTTTGGTAGGAAGACTTCAATAAGTTAATAAATATAAAGCACTTATAACAGTGTCTGGTATATACCAAACTGTCCATAATGCTAGTTCCTTGGCATTTAGTCCTAATTTAATTCTTAAAAATCCCTATTGAGATAGGTGTCATAATGCCCAGTTTCTAAACAAATAGAAACTCAGGCAGGTTGTCACCTTCCCAGGGTCACCTAGTTAAATTGTAGAGCTAAAATTCAGATCCATTCTAACTCCAAAAACCTCTGCTTTTGTCCACAACACTGAACTACATCTGCTTAAACCCTGCCACACTTCATGGCTGAAGTACTTTATATTTCTAATTCCACTTCAGGGACCATAATAACTCCTTAAATTAATATATAGTAACACTGAATATGGAAACCACACATAATTAGTGATACTGTATCATCAATTAGAGCAGGTACTTAGGAGCTGAGCAGTTTGGCTATGTATCTCAAAGTTTCTTTATCATGATAAATACCTTTCACATTTATCTGTGCCCACGTGAGAATGCCATTCTCAGATCCCCAGTTGCAGGGCAACAGCTTCTGAGCTTTAAAATCCATGACTGCATTTGCATCAAAGCTGTTCTTCCCATTCTCCCATTCCTAGGAAACATTGGACTCTTGATGGTGGTTTTGGCTCAAGAGCACTCCAATTGCCTTGTCTAATTGTCATTAGAAATACACATTGGTTTATGTTACTTCTACCTGAATTTTCTTTCCTTCCTTCCCCTCAACCTGTTTTTCTTTCTTCCTTCTTCCTTCCTTCTTTCCTTCCTTCCTTCCTTCCTTTCTTCCTCCCTCCCTCCTTCCCTCCCTCCCTCCCTCCCTTCCTTCAATAAGAATCAGGCTTGTATCATGGTTTGTCGGTTCTCTCAGGCTCTTCCAGTGTCATTCCCATTTTCTTTCACAAGCATTTCCTCTAATTCATTTCTTGTGTATTTCATTCCATCTTGGCATCTGCTTTTCAGAGGACCCAGACGAACACATGGATGAACCCTATGATAAAACGCAAGACAGTTAGTTGGTAACTTCAATTCTACCTTTCATTCAACTCTTAGCACCTAGATATCCATTAGATTTTTAAAGACAGAACATCTGTTCCAGAGGGCAATTCCCACATTATATATACATTTTCAATATCAATGTTACTATTTACTGTTGCAGTGACTTTTTCCTAAAGAAAGGAAGGAAAGGAGGAAAGAAAATATATCATTTATTGAGTGTCTACTACACACCAGACATACTGTTCTGATGGGTCATTTTATTTCAACTTCAAAGGAATCTTGTAATTTAGATTTGCATATGAGATTTAAAAAGTTTAAGCATAATATGAGAAACCTAAGAATCAGAGAGGTAGAACTCAAATTTCAGTTCTGGTCTTGAGCTCTTGTTTGTATATCTAAAGACTCTAAAAGATAGTATTCTGTACTGCATTTTAGAGATATTTGCCAGATATACCAGAATATAATTATATGAACACACACACATGTATACCCACAAACAATGATAGTTAAGGGATAATATGATTATTAGCATATGCCTACATGTATATAAATACATGCATAGATATAGATTTAGATGAATAAGCACATAAATGGATTCTGCATACAGAGTTCTTGTGTGTATGTCATACAGAGTTTGATTTATTCAAAGAAGCACACATATGAATTGGGCAATTGGGATTGACATGCATACACTGATGTGTATAAAACTGATGACTGATTTAAAAAAAAAAAAAAAAACAAAGAAGCACACATATTGCCATCAGGGTCTTTTGTTAAAATGAAATAACTTGTTTCTACTAAATAAGGGCTTTAACATATGGAGAGCTGAAAATGTCAAAGACAAGGCATCAGTACACTGGGGGTTCTGATCTATATTTGAGCTCCATTCCATTCTGCTGGTGCCCTTAAATGTATTAGATAAGAGTGGATCAGGTGCCTGTAAACAGCACAGGAAACTAATCACTCACTGTAGGAAACTAACATTCTTGAGTCCTGTCAAAACCTATCTATCTGGTCTCTGTTAATGCAACCAGGCTTATTAGTAGTAAGTAGATGAGATCATCCAATAATTCTAGAAAGGAAAATGAAAATATATTTGCTTTCACAAATGCCTCAATTTGTGATGTTCTCTATGTAAAGAAGGTAGAATTGGTCTGAATAACAATAGCTCTACGTGGTGAATGCTCACTATATATCTGAAATAGTACCAGATGCTTTGCATGCATTCTCTTCCATTTCATATGTCCAAAATCACATTGCTAATAAGTCATTGATCCTGGGTTTGTCCTTCTCCAAAGCCTATGTAGGTCACAAACTCCTGCCTCTGATGTACTGACATCTCTCACTGATCCTCCTTTTTCTAACAACCCACTTTTGACCCCGTCTCCATTCTTAACTATCATCAGTGACTCCACCACCCCACAACACATACACACTCATTCCCATTATTTTTATATTATTCTTGGTGTGCATGAATGTCCTCGAACCCCCAAAGGACTCATTCAACTTCATCTATGAATGAAGAACCAGATTCATTGCATCTTACCTGCTCTACAAGGCAGTGCCCATCACAGCAGTGATGACAGCAGGGCTGCTGAGGCTGCCTTGTTTCATGCTGGCTCCCTGAGAAGGTAACTAGCCAGCTTTGTCTGAGTGCCCTCTGTGGCTGAGTGAGCTCCCCTTCATCAGCCTGCATGGAAACAGACCATGCTTCAGTCGTTCAGGTACAGATCCCTGGCTGTAAGTGTGGTCAAGCTGCTGAGATTCAAAACAATGGTTACATTTAGGCAAGGCACTTTTGGAATAACACAGATGCCAAACTCTTTCCTAATCAATCATGAAAATGAATCATGGGAAGCTGACTCAAGTTTGGTTGACAAGTTGGTGATTAAAGGAGGTGACCTCTATCTACAACCAAGAAGGAAAATATGAGGTGCAGCTGGTATTTTGTACATGGGGCAGCAGGCACAGATTTGGGACTTTGCAAGAGGAGGATTTAAGATAGCAAAGAAAGAAGAAGATATTTTTTACTAATTGAGTACCTGCTATTTAGCCAGGCTAAATTTTACACAGCCTGTACAAGACTTCATTCGTTCATTCATTCATCAACCCTCTTCTTGGTGCTGTAACAAACATGGTTCCAGGTCCTGGAGATTTAGTTGAGAAAGAAACAGAAAAGGTCTCAATCTTACAAGCTTATATTAAGAACTAAGAGGAAGGAAATAAATATGTAAATAAATAAATAAGATGATTCCAAAGAGCAGTAAATGCTACAAAAGCAATACAGTAGAGTATTGTGCTAGAATGCCGTTATGAGAAGAATCACTTCTTATTGAGTGCTCAGGGCAGGCAATTCTGAGAAGAGGCCACTTTAGCATATCTTGAGTAATGAGAAGGTACCCGGCTCTGTGTGAAGATTGGAAGGAAAAATGCTCCAAGAGAAGGATCAGGGCCAGCAAAGTAGCTGGCCATGGGAATGATAAAGGACTACTGAAGAAAGAGTCCTGGCATGAGAGATAAGCTTTACCAGCACAGGTAGGACAGTTACTGTCAAGGTAAATTGTTTGTACTCTAACCCAAATGTAATGGAAATCCATTGGAAAATTCCAAAAATAGGGAGTGGCATGATCTGAGTTGTATGTATTAAAATCCTTATGTGGAAGTGGGAGTGGATTGTGGGAGACTAGCCTGTTTCAACTTAATGAGGGACTTCCCTGGTGGTCTAGTGGTAACGAATCCACCTCCCAATGCAGGGGACACGGGTTTGAGCCCTGGTCGGGGAACTAAGATCCCACATGCTGCGGGGCAACTAAGCCCACGCGCCACAACTACTGAGCGTGTGCGCCTCAACTTGAGCCCGCATGCCGCAAGCTACAGAGCCCACGCGCCCTGGAGGCTGTGAGCCACAACTAGAGAGAGAAAACCCACACGCTACAACTGGAGAGAAGTCCGCGCAACGCAACAAAGGGCCTGTGTGCCGCAACAGCTACAGGAAAAAAGATCCCGCGCTCCTCAATGAAGATCCCACGTGCCACAACTAACACCTGATGTGGCCATAAATAAACAAATAATAAATTTTAAAAATTTTTAAATAAACTTAATGAAACATTGCCCATAGAAGCCAAGTGGCATTTCAAAAGTTGCACAGATTTTAAAATAGCAGAGCTAGAATTTGAACCCAAGAAAGCCTTGGCTCCATAGTAAAGGAGATATTATACCCTTTGAGGCTTTTCCTAGGGCACCAGGTGACCACAACCTGTCAACCTAACCTGATGAACTGGTTTCTTTGCTCATGCAAGGCATCGGTCAAAGTTTATGGAAGTTTTTTGTTTGGTTTTGGTTGTGGTTTGGGGAGGGCACAGGGTATTTTGAAGCTGCTGTCAACACCTTACCTTACTGGAAAATGTTTCTTTTTATTACTGTCCAACTCCTAATTCCTAATTTTAGATCCCACTGCCACCTGATTTTGCCCAATCCCTCTCTGTTTTTATCTTAACACCTTTATTGTGTGGCTTAGAGTTGGGAATGGAATTGGGGATGTAGTACTGGCGTAGTACTGGTTGTGTACACTCTCTGAAAAAGTTGGACTTTTGTTGAGTGAACTCTAGGGGAAACATTTTTAATTTTTGGAAGAGGTTGTGTGGTAATGACATGTAAGTTTTTAAATAAGTAGTATACCCATGCTTCTTGTTATAACAAATCAGCTGTAGCACACCAGTCTTCTACCAAGACAAAAAATAAGTGCTGGATAAAAGGTAAAGCACATCTGGTTGAAAGCATCATAGAACTACCAAGACAACCAAAATTAAGAGATCAAATCCCAGAAGAAAAGCTCAGAAATGTGATCCCAACCGTCAGAGTCAGTCTTTCTCACAAGGCATTTGAAGAAGTAGCATCAGTCTTAAATGCACTTCTTCAGAGAAGAAAAAAAATGGAAACACTTTTCAACTCATTTTGTAAGATAAAAAACATCTTAACATCAGAACCTCATGAGGTTATAACAAGGGAAAAAAATTTCAAATCAATTTCTCTTATGAACAAAAACACTAAACAAAATATTAGAAACTTATACCCAATGATGAATAAAAAATCTAATGCAACACATATGAAAATAAAATATATTAAATTTATGTAACTGAAGTTTATACCAATAATTCAAGATTGGTTTAAATTAGAAAATTATCAAATTCTCTCCTTTGTCTTAAAAATAAAAGGAAAGGGCTTCCCTGGTGGCGCAGTGGTTAAGAATCCGCCTGCCAATGCAGGGGACACGGGTTCGAGCCCTGGTCCCGGAAGATCCCACATGCCGCGGAGCAGCTGGGCCTGTGAGCCACAATTACTGAGCCTGCGCGTCTGGAGCCTGTGCTCCGCAACAAGAGAGGCCGCGATGCTGAGAGGCCCACGCACTGAGATGAAGAGTGGCCCCCACTTGCCACAGCTGGAGAAAGCCCTCGCACAGAAACGAAGACCCAACACAGCCATAAATAAATAAATAAATTTTAAAAAACTAATAAATAAATAAAATAAAAGGAAAATCATGTGACCATCTCAATAAAAGATGCCTCACACCACTTATAAAATCAATTTCAGATAAAGTATAGATAAATATGAATGGTAAAAAAATAAAGGTTTTAGAATATAGTATATGATAGTATTTTCATGACCCCTGGGTAGGTACACAATAAACAATAACCATGAAGAAAGTAGTGATGAATTAGACTACCTAAAGACTTTTTTTAGTCGAAAAACTGTCAAGAGAATGGAAGGCAAGGCAAGCTATGGAGCAGAGGAAAGTATAAGTACTACATACGTTTGACAAAGCCCTTGACTCCATAGTATATAAAGAAATCCAATAGATCAATAAGAAAAGACAATAAGGAAAATCCAAATAAAATAGGAACATGAAATTTGAACATTCAAGTCAAAAAAGAGGATACCTAAATAGCCAATAAACATATTAAAATGTGAGCAACTTGATTAATCATCAGGATATACCAGTAACATCTACAGTAAGATACCATCATACAACCACCCAAATGGTAAAGTGGCAAAAGATAGGTAAGTATTGGCAAGAATATGAAACAACAGCAGCTTTCGTATTTTACTGGTTGATGTACACATTGACACAATTACTTTGGAAATCTGTTGGCAGTATCTATTAAAGCAGAACATACACATAACATAGAACTCAGCATTTCAATTCCTAAGGATGTACCCAGTAGAAATGTGTACCTATCTATGCATATCAAAGGATATGTACAAGTATGTTTACAATAACACTGTTTTAATAGACCCAAATTGCTTACAACTCCAATATTTAACAAAATTTAAATGGGTAAAAAATGATACAATATTCATACACTGGAATATTATACAGCAACGTGAATGAACTAACTACTGCTACTCACAGATACACGGATAATATCAAAAACATAATATTGAATGAAGGAAGTCAGGCCCAAAAGAATACAAACAATTAAAAGTAATCTGTGGAAATGGAAGTCAGAAAAAGGTTTATCTTTGTGGACAAATAGTGGCTGAGAGGAGTCAGGATAGGGTTTCAGGGCTACTGGCAATACCCTCTTCCCTGTTCTTTGTAGTCATTCCCTTTGTAAAACCCATCAAGCTATTCACTAATGATTAGTGCTTGCATTGCAGGTCTACTGTGGGTTGACTACAACTGGCTTTGAAGACCCGTTTATCCCAGGACCAAGGCAGGAGGAGGAGTCCCTTTCTTGGATACAACAGTCTTGTAGTGGAGGGAAAGAGAGCAAGATGCAACCACACAATGTCTCTTGCTCAGGGAGGAATAGACCACATCCACTTACATTTTGTGACCAAAGGAGTTCACACAGCCAAGCCTGATGTCAACAGGACAGCAAGTGCAATCATTCCACTAGGATGGTGTCTGTACTGAAGAGGAGAAAATATTTTGATGCATATTACAAGCTTTCCTCAACGATATTCCTTTTGGCAGAGTAATTCCACACATTTAAATAGCAAAACCGTTTCCTTCTTGATAAATATAAAGCTTTCAATTGGAACAAGGTAAAAAGAAATGGTTTGTAAGAATTCCCTAAAATTCCCAAAGAAATGATATGAAATTGATTCCAAATGAAACTACTTATAAATCTGCTCAGTAAGAATTTTCTTGTAGCAAGGCTTAACAAATGCCCAAACAACCAATGTCCCTCATCTTTCCAAAAAAGTTGAGTTGCTAATCATAATCATACTAAATTACATCTTTGGAGCTATTTTGGAACCTACTTTTATTCTGACCCTAGAGTGTTATTTGTAAAACTACTGTAGAAATTTTTATTAGGGTCATGAGACCATTTCCTCCCAACCCTCAAAAAAAGGTTCAAATGGCGCATGTGCACATATATATGCATTTCAAATGCAAATGGTTCAGATTAGATTATTTACAGCTGTACTCCTTTAAATTATGTATAGTTTAAAAAAACAAAGTTTCATATTTCTCCCAAGAGAATAAGATTAACCCTTCTGTTCCGTGACCATAACTCAGATTACTTTGCATTGTCTCTAGGAGAAAGAGTTCTTTGAAACTGGGTGTATGTGACGGTGTTAGTCAGAGTGTGGAGGCTGAGAGGTGATAATGTTCATGGAAGACCTACTGTGTGTCAAGAGGTCTGTTAGGCTCTTTCACACATTATCTCACATTTCTCACAAGCGGGGAATCTACTGCTTCCTTTTACAAACATCTTGGTGCATCACCTTTAGTGCTGCCAAGAGTCCTATAAAGTTGTTACCTAAGTAACTGACCCAAGTCCACAGAGCTGTTAATCCAAAGTCCACACAGCACACTCTCTAACAACTCACTCTCACTCCTTCTTTCATCCACTCTTTACTAATATTTGGAAACTCCAAAGTATCAGATCAGTGCTAAAAAAATAACAATAATTCAAAAAGGTTGCAATACTCCATGCATATGAATCGTCATTTCATTTTTTTTTTTGTTTAATTTTTTTGTCATTTCACTTTTAATTCAAGCATACCTTGTTTCATATGCAGCTCTCTCTGGACAGTGAAAGGAAATTTGTAAGGAAACTGTTGCAGAAGTGGTTCATCCCTGGGTACCTTGTGAGTTATGCCTAATTTTTGGTAGTGTTGTTGATATGCAAAGCTTCTTCATTGACTGTTGTCAAAACTTAGAAAATGAAGATGAGAATAATCGCAGTGGTGAAATTAAAGTGATGCATGTGTGTGTGTATGTGTATGTGTGTGACATGTGGGCACAGCCTGGCAAATGTGTTTGGGACAAAGATCTTGGAATGGACAAATAGGAGTCAGTTGATAACCAGCTAGTGTATTACTGCACACCATCAAAAGCATAATAGCTGTTTGGTGTTACTTACTGTAATTTAAGGCAGAGATAGAATAGAAATGATGGAAGTTACAACAGCCCAGAAATTCCTTTCATGGCACCTGAATTAGCAGGGCTTAAATTAGAAGAGAGGTACCTCACTGGGACTTGCTTCTGACTTGATGACTTGGGTTGTATGTATTCCTTAATGTATGATTATTTTAAACTCAGTTTTAACATGCTTTCAAATGATTTCAGCTGCCTTGTCAGGAAGGAGGAGGAAAAGGACAAAGAGGAGGAGGGTGAGGACAGAGAATTTATAATAACCACCATCTGCAAGCAAAACTCCAAGCTGTAGTTGGCTCACAGCTGATTTTGGTCTTTCGTTTTGATCCTTACCAATGTCTATGCCATCATATGTCTCTGTCTCTGCACAGACTCATTACACACAGTGATGTTCTTTTATTATTTCAAGGAATAACGCAGCACTTACAGCTATGATCTCAGTCTTCCCATTCAGTCTTAGAACAATATAAAAGTTCAGAGACAAGGAATCAAAAGAGACCTACGTTGTATTTTTTTTTCCAATGGGAGGACCCAGAACTTAGATGTGTGGATGCCACTCCAGACATTCCAATGTTACACAGAAGAATCAACCTTCACTTATATGTAAAAGTAATTACTTAGCTAGGACAATATGGCTGTTGTTTTATTAGAAGAGCTTCATTTCTCAAATATAGATATGTAATTTTTATGTAAGATTCTTTAATTTCAAATATATCGGCATGAACAAAAGTGTGGAAAAGGCAGCACAGTGTAAGGAAATATAAGGATTCTTTTTGCTTTTGGATCTGTATTTCAATTAATAACAGCCAGACACCATGTGTTTTCATTTGCTGCGTGTCCCTCACAGTGACAAGTGCTTTTTATGGATTATCTCATTTAATCCTAATAGCACCTGAAAGGCTGGTGCAGGTATATTACTGCAAGGTCAACCAGTAGTAAGTGAAGTTCAAAAAATAAAAATGACATAAAATGTGGTTCCACAAGGTAGAGGAATGACCAGTGTACATCTGTGTGGTTAACTTGGTGAATGTCTAAGGTGGTGGTGGAGTGAGAGAGGGCCGTTCAGCTGTGCACCCCAAAACCGTATGGGTTCTGCCTGGAGTTCAGTCACTTGCAGGTGGTTATTTGTTCCAACGGTTGGATCCTCAGGACATTGCACTCAATTACTAATCTCTCAGTGAGTTGGTGCCCATTTTATTAGCCTTATTCAGGGATATTAGGTCTCACCCAGTTTTCCTTTCCCAATCGTCCAGAAGGCAAGAATTTTAGCCCATCCCTGTTGGAGAAGAGACTTGAAAGAGAGCTTGACCCAATCTTCAGCATGTGATAGGCATGGCAATTTGGGACATGGCATCACGAAGTTTTAATAGATTTGCATTTTGGGGAATAACTTTCCTAAATTTATGTGGCTGTCAAGAGGTGAGATTGCAGTGGGAACCCAGGTTGTAGATCATGTTGGTAAGGTAGGCAATGTGTCCAAGGCCAGAGCTTAGATTGAACCAAAGTTGGTTTACCTACCAAGTCTGTAATATACTAAACTATCCAGGAAGTGAGATGAGGAAGAAATCAAGAAATAATGGATATTTAAAAGTTAATAATTCATATGCCATACTTTACTTAAGAAATTTTTTGTGCAGAAAAAGGAACTATCATTTGCAAAAAGCTTACTGAGGTCTAGGGCCTGTTGCAAAAATTTACAGAAGTAAAACATACAAAGTCTGTAATCTAGTATAATGCTTCATTTAGGAAATTGAACACATAGTAAGCTCTTAACAAATGGACATTTCTTTCCTTCCCTCCTGTCATCTTTAAATTTTTTAATTATTTCATTTGAACAATCATCTGCATGAGTTATTTCTCAGCATCCCTCCTCTTACAGCTGAATAATCTGGCCTTTAGGGAATTAAATATTCCTGCCAGTTTGCAGTGTGCTTTGGAACAGGGTCTTGAATAGACGTCTGCCTGGCTCTCAAGCCCATGGGCTCACCCTAATACAACTCCTGCCTCCTCCCCTTTCACTGCTAATGCAGAAGCTCACGATAAGATGTTGCAATGTCTGTCTTTATTTGTCTTTAATATCTCCTTTCAAAAAGCAGACAAGAACATAGCTAAGCTGGCAATTGTTTTTCAGCACAGGCAGAAGAAAGAAAAACACTCTGATCCAATCTCTCACATAAGAACACATCGCCGTACGTTCTGCTTCACACGAAGCATGAAGGGTTGCCGAGGCGGCCTTATCTTCTTTTCTGTTAGAACAAGCTGAACAATTTAGCCACAAGAGGATAGATGTCTGTGTATTGGGTTTTCAGGGCCAATAATGAATTGTTGGTCCAGGAATGTCCTTCAAAGACCATGGGTACAAATATTACTCTATGTGGTAAAGCATCAAGAGGGTAAAGCAAAAATACCCCAAAAGAAAGGCATACAAAAAAGGAGATTTGGGATCTTTTTTTTTTTTTATTTAGTGTAATGTTATCTGGGACTTGGCTAATCACAGAGGTCAGAGGTTAAAAATGGCATTAAGCAAGAGAAACAGAAATCCTCTGAGTAGAACCAAGCTCTACAGAACAGTCTTGATAGATCATGAAACCCTGGAGACCACAGTGGCATCCTGCAGACTATTCAGACCCCAATGGTTAGGATCTAACACTACAAAGTCCCAAAACTCTCTCACAGAGAAGGAAAACAAAATATTTTCAAATCATACCAAGGCAATTTCACTAAAAAAGAGTTGAGTGTCTTTCTATTAATGAAGACTGAGTTTTGCATAATGAAATCCTCAATTAAATGGTCACCATAGCAAATATCTTCAATCTTGACTTTCATGGATTCATACACAGATTCATTCATTCTTGGCTAGAGTCACTCAACATGATGTTGAGTGAATGAGCATCTATTTTTTTCTAGGCACCATCCTAGGCATTGGGAAATACAACACTGAAACAAGCATGGCTTCATGATTTGCAATTGATCACAACTTATTAGGGAAGACAGACAAGAAAACTAACAAGTTTAAGATAGTTGGGTAAGTACTTGCAAACATTATGGATGTGATGTTATGGAAACCCAGTGAAGAGACACCTAAATCAAACTCAGTTGTGTGTGTGTGTGTGTGTGTGTGTGTGTATCTAGGGGGGATTATCAAGGAATTAAGTATTGAAGTTGAGTAGGAGGGGGCTATATATGTTGTTGTAGCTGGGGATTGATGGAAGGTATTGAAAGCAAAGACAATAGTGGTCTGAAGGCAGGGAACAGTGTGATGTTTGGAAATCCATGAATAACTTGGTCTGCTGGATCTGCCAAAATGGTGTTCAGATTCACATCTCTAGTTAGGCAACATCATACATTTCATTACTTTTACAACATTGCTCCTCTCTTTGGATTTTTCATAGCTTGGTTCAATTTTGTTTGTTTCTTTTTGAGATAAAAGCTGTTTGACCTTTGCGACAAGAAAGGGATATTTATATGAATTGGCAATCAACCTGTTTCAAAGTCAAAGCCGCACAAAGGTGATCTTACAGAGCCTCACACAATTAGCTAACGCATGTTTACTGTAGTAAGATTTCTACTTTGCCCGAAGCATTTTACATTGCCTGACCTTTATATCACACTTTAATATTCATATTTGGCTGTGAACTATCACAACTCTGTATAGTTTCAAAGCTGTTAATCTGATCATTTCTTTCTGTTCTTCTCACCTTTCTCAGTTTAGTTATTCTACTGACAGCAAAAGAAGAAAAAGATTTAATTTAAATTTTGTATCAGTCAGGACTGATGATCCAAAGGAATATTCAGGGCATGGCTTCATTTCAGCAAGAATATTGTGGGCGAAGAAATTGAAATGAATGCAGTAATTCACAGTATGCACTCAATTATATCAATCAATAATTATTTCCTTCCTTTCAACCCTATGCCATGCAAGGTATCAGGCACTGAGGCAAATAAATTCATGTGATGCCATCAGGAATTACCCTCAACCTGTTTAAAGATATAAAACATATAAATTAATTTATTATTTTATTTATTCACCCAACAAACACTTCCAGGGCTCATACCCTGTGTTATATAAGAGAGATACAAGAGTGAACAGGACACAGACATTCCCTTGAAGGAGCTTGTATGTGTTCAAATGGGGATTGCTGACAAGTAAAAAGAAAATTGTAATACATTGTGACAATTATTAGTATAAAAATAAGTACAGGGTCACCAAAACCCATCTTGGAAGCCCCAGGAAAGCCCTCTAAAGAATGCGACCTCTTAGCTGATATCTGAGGAGTGAAGCAGAGTTTCTTAGTCTGAAAAGGAAGAAAAGAACATTCCAGCCTGTTATGGGCTGAATTATTGTGTCCCCCTAAAACTAGTCTAGTCTCAGAATGTGACTGTATTTGAAATAAGGCATTTAAAAAGATGATTACATTAAAATGAGGACCTTAGAGTGGGCCCTAATTTAATACAACTGATGTCCTTTTAAGGAAAGTTAACACAAATAGACACCAGGAGCACATTCACCAAGGAAAGATGATATGAGGACACAGCCAGAAGATAGCTGTCTACAAGCCAAGGAGAAAAACCTTGTTGTCCAACCCAAGTTCATGTGCCCGATGCACAGTGAGGCCAAACAAATGGAAACTTTGGAGTTTGGAGCGGAAGAAGGTTTATTAGTCAAGGAGGTGCCAACCCAGAAGATGGGAGACCGAGACTCCTCTCAAATCCATCTTGCTCACTGGTCGGTACTCAAGTTTTTTAAAGGCAAAAAAGGTGAAGTGGAAGGGGTCTTTGTGATTTGCAGACTTCCTGGCGCCATCTTGTGACTTGGTGTGTCATTGGTGATTGTGACTGATCTATGTGTTCCTGCAAACTAGTAAACCATGGTCTTGTGGCCATATACATACTCTTCTTTTTTTAACAATTCTTTATTTATTTTTACTTTTTTGGCCACACCGTGTGGCATGTGGGATCTTAATTCCCAGACCGGGGATCAAACCCACACCCCCTGCCTTGGAAGTGCAGAGTCTTAATCACTGGACCACCAGGGAAGTCCCACATTTCTGTTGTTTAAGCCACTCAGTCTGTGGTACTTTGCTATGGCAGCCAGAGCAAACTAATTACACAGCAATTGGGAACAGCATGTTCAAAAGCTCAGAGATAAGATAAAACTTAGTATGATGCAAGATCTGAAAGTAGGGATTATACCCATGTGTACAATAAACTCCTAAGAAGTTGTGTGTGTATACATAAAATCATGAGGTCAAATCCACAAAGAACTCTGGTTGGAGGATTGGAGATGGAATCATCTGCATGGAAAGAATAAAGGCAAGCACGGGTTTAGCAGTGGCCGCTGTCACAGAAGCAAGAAGATATTGACCTTGGAAGCAGCGACATAAATGACCAGGTATCAGGAAGCAGAGAAGCAACAAAACATAAAACAAAGAGATGCTTTGAAGCAGAAATGGAAGACACACTTTCCTGGAATGGATGGATTCTCAGGGCAATGTTGACAGTCCCATGTACCAGGATATAGCAGGAAGTTAAAAAAAAATAAAAACCAATTATTTGAAGGCCTGGAGCCCTGTGAAAGTATGAAGGAAATGACTATTTTAGACCTTCCAGTGATCTCTCCCCAGTTCTCTGTACCTTCTTCACATTAGCAACACCCAGGGTTTAATTCTTAGTTCTCTTGTCTTCACTCAACATTCAACATTCAACATTCATTCAACATTCATTCCCTTGAGATCGTTTTTAAACGTCACCCATACACTGATGACTTCCAAATATATAACTCAAGCCTTGTCATTTCTCTTAACTCCAAGCCCACCTATCCAACTCTATATCCAATATCTCCACCTAGATGTCTAACAGGCATCTCATATTTATCCCAAACTTAATATTTGATTTCCACCCCACCCCCCAAATCCTACTGCAAGCCCAATCATCCTCACACCCACCACTGTCAATTCTTTACTTACAGAAGTTCACACAAGAAACATTAAGTTGTCCCTGAGTTTTACTCTTCTCTCACACATCAAATCTAGACCATCAGAAAATGTCACTGGCTCTACCTTCACAATATATCTGGAATCCAACCACATCTCATGAGTTCCATTCTTGTCAACCTAATCTGAACCAATGGCACTCCTCCCTAGATTATTACAATTCCCCCCACACTGGCCACCCGGTGTATGTCCTTGTCCTCCTTGTGTGTATTTTCACTACAGTAGCCAGAGTTATCATTTTAAAAGTTAAATCAAGTTTCTAAACCCCACCACTGTCAACACTCTGAGACAGATGATAGTTTGTTGTGTGTGGTGGGGGTACCCTATCATTTATAGGATATTTTTTTTAGCAGCATCCCTTGTCTCTACCCACTAAGCATCAGTAACACCTCTCTTCACAGTTGTGACAACCATACATGTCTCCAGATGTTACCAAATACCCCTTCGGGGGCAAAATTGTCCCTGGTTGTGAACTACTGAAATAAATCAGATCATAAGATTTAAAAAAAATCAGGATAAAAGCCTAAATCCTTCTAGGGGATTATACAGCCCTCCATCCTCTGCTGCATCCCTAGCCCTTTAATTTTCTTTCCTCATCTCTCACTACTCTCCGCATCTCGCCTTCTGCTTCAGTTGCGCTGAGCGGCTTGCTGTTGCATGAATTGCCAGGCCTGCTCCTGCCACAGGGCCTTTGCAGCTCATTTCTTACCTCTAGCAAGTCTTTGCTCAACTGTCACCTTTCAAATAAGTCCTACCTGATCACCCAATTATAAACTGCAGTCTAATACAACCACCTCTACAGTAGTCAAAAGTATCAACTGTTTTCGCCTAATTTTACTATCACTGTCACCTTCTAACATATGTAATTTACTGATCCATTTAGCATCTCTTTATAGAAGATCTACTCTCTAGTAGACACTGTTCTATGCTCCTGGGGTTTAGGAGTAAATAAAACACAGATTCTAGATTCTAGCTGGGGGAAAACAGACATTAAACAAATCAGCAAATAAAAGATGTAACATGTCAAGTAGTGCTAAATACTTTCTAAAAAATTTTTATTGAAATACAGCTGGTTTACAATGTTGTGTTAGTTTCAGGTGTACAGCAAAGTGATTCAGTTATACATCTATATATATATATATTTATATACACACATATATATGTGTGTGTGTGTGTGTGTGTGTGTATATATATATATATATTCTTCTTTAGATTCTTTTCCATTATAGGTTATTACAAAATATTTAGTATAATTCCCTGTGCTATACAGTAGGTCCTTGTTGGTTATCTATTTTATATATAGTAGTGTGTATATGTTAACCACAAACTCCTAGTTTATACCTTCCCTCTCCCCCAAAAACAGAAAGCAGGCAAGAGGGTGAGGAGTGCTGGTGGGGACATTGCAATTTTAAGTACGGTAGTCAGAAAGGTCTCACTGAAACTGTAAGATTTGAAAGATCATCTAACTTTAAGTTTCTTTGTATTGTCGATCTTTCCCCATAAGGCTGTAAGCTCCATGGGGCCAGTGATTTTTTTTTTTCTGTTTTTGATCCCCAAGATAACTCTACCAAATTGGACAGAGCCTAACACCTAGTAGGGGCTCAGTAGATATTTCTTGAATCAAAGAAAGTGTTATGAAATCTTTACAATTTTGTTCTTATGGTATAAGGGGAAGAGGTTCAACCTGGAAACATGTCACTCATTTTTTGCATGAGTCTGTTACGAATGTATCACAGACAATTGGCCTTGGGATTACCTATAATGTCTGCATGAAAAGGAATAGCAACATGAATTAATGTGGTAAGCATGATATAAATGGTGCATGCAATGTTTCCAAGGTACAGAGATGGGGGAATTCATTTCAGGTGGCCAGACAAAGTATTTAAAATGTGCCTTGAAAGAAGGATAGGCTTTCAACGAGGTGAAAAAAGGCAGAAGACCATCCCAAAGATAAAGAACGCATGAATCAAATATCATCAGAGTTAACTCTGAGCTTGTGTCCATGCCAGTAACAGGTCTCTTGCCTCATTAGCTTACGACTAACATGACTAGAGACAACATTATGTTATTGCCAAGCCCAGGTTACTCTTGCAAGTAAAAGGGGACGCTATTAATAATTACACCAGGAAATGGGTATAACTCGGAACTGTTACAAGCAGACCTTGTTTATGTTATTATGAACCTTGTCTTCCATTATTGTGTTTCTTTTTTTATGGTCTCCATTAAACAAGTGCCCCTATGTTGGTTTCTAGCTCAGTGAGAGAGAGATGGGATCCTGCCTTTCCTTAACCCTCACTCTCAATCATTCCAGTGCCAGGGGAGGGCAGAGAGGTCCCCGTGGTTACTGTTTGCTATTTCTTAATTACCTTCAGTTCAAAAGAAGGCCACAGTGACATATCTTGGAGTGGCGTATTCTTATCCCCTTCACGAGAATCAATGAGAACAGATGAAATATTTTCTGAATAGTAAGAATCTGATTTAAAATATACAGTAGATGGATAAACAACAAGGTCCTCCTGTATAGCACAGGGAACTATATTCAATATCCTGTGATAAACCATAATGGAAAAGAATATAAAAAAAATGTCTATATGTGCATAACTGAGTCACTTTGCTGTACAGCAGAGATTGGTACAACATTGTATATCAACTATATTGCAATAAAAAATATGTGTATATATATATATATATATATACTCTATATATAAATGTGTATATATATACAGATAGATATATACAGTAGATCTAGTTCCCACAAGGAGGCACAGGAGCAAGAGAAAAGGGTGTGGGGTTTGAGCCAAACTAAGTACTGGCGTGTGAGCAAAGCTTTGTTAAAACTAAAAGTGAATCTGCAGGGACCTCAGCCTGCTGACTCTCTCCAGTGACTTCCAGCAACTCAGCCCTTACTCCAGCTCACAGGAGCATCAGGAGGAAAGACTGGGTGCCAGCGATTCCAGGGTGAATTCCAAGCCAAACTTTTCAGATAACTCAAGTCTTAGGGAATTTGGGAAATGGTTCCCACCGTCTCCCAACTACATTATTCTCTATCTTTTTATCTTTGTTTCTGGTGTCTTTTTGGGCCTGAAACATCCATACCAACTACCCATATCATAAATTTCACAATGGAGTTGAAATGTAACTTCCTTAGTGGAGGCCTTCCAATCTCCCTAGTGAGTTTTTCTCACCACATTCCCATAACATCTTGTACACTCTCTATTACAACATTGGTACCCAATTAACAGAGTATTGGTTGGTCTTTAACCTTGCACATACCTCCATGATTATTTACAGGAATTTCCCCTATTCCTTTCCCTCCCTGTCTCCCAGCCCATGCCTATCTTCTAGTCCAAAGGATGATTTCATTTTCACTTTTATGATTTTGATCCTTAGTAAGTGTAAAGAAAAATAAGCAACAGTAATTTGTTGACTTTGTCCAAACCTTTGCCTTCCAACATCAATCCATCTCTCCATCCTCTCCTCCAACACTTACCAAGTACAGAGCTCTGGCACTATTCCAAGTAACACAACAATCCAGCTCCATCTTTTCTCCATGGTTTTTCATGCTAAAAAAAGCAAAAAAGAGGATATTAGGTAAATGTTGATGACAATAGAGACCTAGGAGGATGAGAAATATTTTCAAAAGGGAAGGGAAATTAGGGAGCAGAAACATTTTATTTTCTTGCTTTCAAAGTAAAGCTACAAAATTGTGGAAGTTAAGAAAATGAGATAAAATTGTACTTAACTAGAGCCTCCCCAAATGGCTTTTGAAGAGATTCGTGTATTCAGATAAAAGCTTTTAGGCTTTAACTGCCTTTCAGAGTATGGGCCTGGTGAGGATGGTGCTGTCAATGTGTGCTTGGAGGAGCTGATGTAAAATACACACGATACATTAGAACAAACTGAATGACTTCACTGGCTAAAAGTGTCATTTCTCTCAAACAGTGTTTGTATTTGTTTCACTTCCATTGCAAATTTTGCCAGTAAAAATTATCTCAGGCCATAACAGAGATTGGTATTGTATGATTTTTATTAATAACTACTTATATGTTGTGAATTTCTCCAAATCCTATTTCTTAATGTTGTGTTATAAAGTTCACACGCAAGAATTTTAGTGCATGAACAGCCTTTGTAATGAAAGAACAATAACTTCTTGTAAATAACCCCAAATAAAATTCTTTGGAGTTTTTTTTTCCCTTCCTCCTTTGCAAAGAGAAATGACTTCAAGTGCTGTTATTGATGGCATTAACTTCATACAGAATAATCCTTAATGAAAAACACTCAAATATTTACAGAAATATATTTGGAGAATTTCTTAGTGCTGCATTGTGATGAAGCCTACATATTTATGGCTTTAGAATTGACTGGGCTTTGTGTTAAAATTTCTAATACCTCTATTTGCAAATAGGGTACTATAACTTTTCTCTTTTGCTCATTAAATTCTGATTAATCTTAGGACTAGAGGATTAGTTACACAGTTTGGCAGGTTCTGTACTGATAGGTACACGTAATGGAAGAAACACAGGAAAAAGCATGACGGGGTGGAAGAGAAAGGATGTATTAGGACAAGGAAGTGAAGAAATCATTTTTAGCAGGAAAGAACAGAATCTTCCAGGACATAAAGAAGAGAGAAGAGTATTCTTGGATACCTGAATAATACCCACAAGTGCTTAGAGGTGTAATAGGATTTGGTAAGATGCAGATTCAAAATTAAAGGTCAAACAGTAGGAGAGTGAGAGATGAGTAGAAACATCATAGGCTTCGACCAAGTTGTGACACCTGTTTGAATAAGCCAAAGAGTTTGTGGTTCTTCTGCAGACAAGGAAAAACCAGAGGAGAATTCTAATCAGCAGAGGGTCCATAGCTTGCCTTAAATAATATCAATAGTAACTATAGCCCACTTTAAACTGCATCCCAGAGTGTTTTCATTTTTAAATGGTAAAATAGAAAGTAAAAGTCAAAATCATCAGGTCTTTATTTCTTCTGTCTTTTCTTGCATATCTTCAGAGATTTTTGAGTTAATAACTCCCAAAATATGCATTCTCTTGTGTGAATCAGCCATCATACGATGGATTCAGGTGAAAAAAGGCAATTAGTAATTAAATTGACAAAACAAAACAAAATACTCCTGAAATTAGGCATTCCTAGGGGCATTTGAAAATTTATCTAATACCTATGAAGTGGCTGCCACTTGTTTCCTTTCTTTCAACTTATATTTTTCAAAAAATGTTGACAGTTGGATATCAGATCAAAAGCTGTCCAGCAATATTACCAAAGCTACCACCAAAGAGGAAACCTAGATCAGTCTTTGGAAACCATCCAGCTATAAAATGGGCCTGGCCATCTTGGGGGGAGGGGGGCGGGCACCACCCTGTCAAGGCCTCATCTCTCAGACACTGAGCTTTTTGTCCTTTCTGCTACACATTGCCAGGATATATAAATGGTGAAGCCCAGACGTTCAACGGGAAGCACACAGGTGGTCAGTCCTACAATGCTGAGAATCCTTTGGCATGCTTTTTGTATCTCATCTTTATTATGTACAATACCTTAAACCTTCATGCCACTGCCACATTGCTTACCATGATTCATTCACCTGAATTTTGCTTCACAAAACCCACTTAGACTTTTGATGTGTTTGTAATTCTCTTGACTTTCAATTTCACAGTATTTCCTAAAGTTAATTCTGAAACCATCTCATGGTTCTGGAGAGTGTATTTCTTCCTAGATGTGATAGTACAGCTGAGATACATTCTAATTACTTGGGATAAAGTTATCAGTTCTCATTTTCTAGGTTGTTCAGCATCAGAGTTTCTGTGAGTCCACCCCTCTCACCCCAATCTATTACTGAAGAAGTTTCTTAGAATCATTGCTAAAGACATTATATTATGAGAACTTGAAAATATTTGACAAAAGCTCAAAAAAGGTATTGAAGAAACTTTGTCCACAGGTTCAGAGCCTTAAAGAGAAAGAGTAGGATAATTTGAAAAGAGAAAAGCAGTTGCAAGCAGACTAATGCATCATTTATCTATCACCATCATCACTATAAACATATTTAATCATACGGTTACTCACAGTTTTAAATTAAAACAAGATGCCATTTTTTTTTCCGCAAAAGTTTAAATAATAATATTACCAATGCTCTAGGAGTTCAGAAAATATGCACTCCTTCCACGTTAGAGAAAGGGTAAAATTGAAAATTTTTTAGGAAAGCAGTTAGAAAGTGTGTCATACAAATGATAAAATGTTTATACCCTTTGCTCCTCTGATGTTATTTCTAGGAAATCACAGAAAAAAAGAGTCTTGTAACAAGAGAGATTGTAACAAGGATTTGTTACATACATAGAATGATCATCCCAGTATTGCTGATACTGTGGGGAAACGAGATAATCAAGTGTTTAACAATAGAGTCTCGGTTAAATAAATGATAGTAAAACAATAATATGTGCATAATTAATATGGTAAAATTCTTGTGATAATGGCACATATGAAAAGATACAATATTGTACATACACACAGTATTATACTTCATAATTTTTAAAATGTGTGTGTTTTTGTAATAACCTATAATGGAAAAGAATCTGGAAAAGAATATATATGTGTATACACACACATAAATATATGTGTGTGTGTGTATACATTTAACTGAATCACTTTGCTGTGTCCCAGAAACTAACACAACATTGTAAATCAACTATACTTCAATAAAAAGTGTGATTTTTCGTGCAAAAATGTTTATCTGGAAAGTAACACACCACCATATTAGCAGTGGCTATCTTTTGGGTAGTAGGATTATAGGTGGTGTTTTTTTCCCCTTTAATCATTCTCTTTCATCCAAAAGCTTTATAATAACCATGGATTGCTTTTCAGTCAGAAAAAAAAAAAAAGTGAACATTTTAAAAGAATTCTTGAAGATATTTTTATAGCTATCTGAACCAGTTGCTAGCTAACTATTGTTGTCTAAATACTGCTTGGCTTGGTCAACACAAGGTAATTTACTCACCCAAGAGTAAGTCCTTAACAAGGCTTATGGTAGTTGGCATCTTACATTGGTTTGTCACATAAACTGTGTAATATGAAAAGGCAAATATCTACCCATAGAGTTATTGTAGAATGTCCTTAAAGTCTTTTGTGAGTTCTTAGGCTTTAAGAATCTCACTCCTCTGGTACCCTGAAAATACTGATGCTCGTGTTTCATCGCCAGAGAGTTAATGAGTTTGAAGTGGGGTCTAAGGGTGGGTGATTTTTAAAGTTCCTCAGATATTTTTAATGTGCAGCCAGAGTTATTAATTTTGGGCCGCTCAAAGTGCAGTGCTGGCCGTAAACTGTTCCTTACAGTCTACAATGAGATGCATTTATAAGTTAAGAGTGAGGTGAGTTCTGAAACTGAGAGTAAGCATTTAGAAATGTCTCTAGCAATTTGACATTGTTGTGACATTCAAGCAAGTGATTAGTAAGCACTACTCATTACACAAGGTATAGACCAATCAGGGTGCTTTTGAAGTCACTTGACAAATCACGTGAACTGCATATTTGTCAGGTGCCGATGTCACCTATCAGTTCAGGATGAAGTGGAAAAGATTAAAAAAATGAACACTGGTCCTTCTAGATGCAAGGTTTAATGTGCCAAACTTACCAGCTATGTTGTAAGCTGTTGGATATCCCCCACAGAATTTAGCACTAACCCCATCTACAGCAGGTATTCCAAAAGCTTCTTGAGTTGTAATGAATGATGATTTAATGTTTCTTCCATTCAAGAAATTAATTGAATTTTAACTGGGGCTATTAGTGTCATGATGTCTTTACAATGCAACAGTTTACTTAAGATAGCGGAGGTTTCTAACACTGTGATTAGACTGACTTGAGATATATTTAGCATCAGTACTATATTTAACATCAGAGCAAGCTTCTTAATGTTCTTTAAATAATCTTATGTCTCTTATTTTACCCAGTTGATCTACTCATAACAGCCCTTACTGGGCCCAGGTCTACTGCTTCACTTGCAGTGAGAAGCTGTGCCAGTTACACCAATGGCACTTTTAGACCATGGCTCAATTGTCTCAACCTTGTAAATATTGTACATAGACCTATATTTGTCTCTGCCTAAATAGCAGTCTTCTCCTCTCTCTCACTTTTTAAGCATTTGAGGTTAGAAGGTATTTACCAAGCACTAAATACTGGATTGTTGAAATTGCACATTTTGCTGAACAAATATCCTCTGTTCTAACCTCAGAAGGTTGTTTAGAACTAAGGTAACATTGGCATAGAAATCCAAGACTGGGTCTTCATGAACTGATGCTGTGATTTGCCAAGGCTAAAATTGTCCTCAGTTATTAGTCTGAGAAAGACACAATAGTTGGTCTCCATAATTGTGACTTGATAGATGTTGTCTTTGTCAGCAAAGATAGCAATGATTCGTTTTGTGGAATAGTTTGAGAAAGCATGTCATATTTATATTTTCTTAAAATACTGTTAATAGATAAAGAAATGAAGGAAGTGTCACATGGTTGAATAGTGTTAAGCAAAGACGGAGACATGGGGAAGGAGGAAGATTTATTTGTAAAATTCTGGACAAATAGGTGTGGCTGAAGCAGAGCTTTCATAGGCTACTTAAGGAATGTGCTGAAAGACACCTTAAAAAATATAAGGTCCTCTGAGAAAGTGAAAAAAATATTCTGACATTGTTAAAATGATAAACAAGACTTTAATCAGGACTATTTTATAGGTATTAGGACTATTGCAATAAGAGAGAGAGAAGGGCTCAATTCCAAACACAATGAGGACACGTGGGGATTTATAGCCAAGGGGCAGAGTGGGAGTCAATAGATGAAAAATTATTGCGAGAAGACATCAGGGTAAGAGGATTCTTAATAGACTTACTTAACAGGATTCTCACTGAAGACAGGCCAGGATGATCAGATATCCAGGGTGGAGGGGGTGAGGAATCTGACCATACATCTAGAATGATCAGATATCAAGGTACGCTGGTGGGTGGTGATTCTCAAAACAGACTTAGCAGGATTTTTTTCTAAAACTGGCTGAGGCAGATGGAGGACAAGGACAAGGCCTAGTGGTAAAGAAGACCCAGAGGAGCCCATCTAACATTTGGTCAAGGAGCTAGTCTTTGTCAAGGGTCCCATAGAATGTACATCTGTGATTTTATGTATATGTTTACATACTGAAATAAACTCTTTAAAAAAAAAAAAAAAACATGTTTTCATAGAAAATGTGGGAAATATAGGACACTTAGGAACGAAACACCCATTATCTCACCACCCAAAGGCAACATATTTTTTTAATATTCATTGTATTTCCTTCCAGCAGGTATAGCTTTAAAAGCATAATGATAGGAAACCAATCCAAACAAAAGAAAGAGGACTTTAAAAAAAGTGTGCAGGCATTATACAAGAGTGAGTTAAAATTCTTAACTGAATACACAGCACTGGAGACAGGATTCTTACCCCACCCCAACCCCAATGGCATCTTGCAGATGGAATTGTTGATTTGAGGACAAATTGTCTCCCATGAATTTTACCAATGTGTGACAATTACCCAAGTTCCTGGGCTGAGAAGCAGCCCTGCTGTGAAAATGTATAGTGCTCAATAGTCCTCAAAATTTCTCATTTGTTACCCAGGGTGAGATGGAGAGGTAGCCTTGGGGGTGGGTAGAGAGAAAGAAGAGCAGAAAGATTTTGCACACCAATTTGAAGCTTGCAAAACAGAGGGGCATCAGTTAAAGTTTTTGGCAAGTATGAGTTCTCATTCTGCTGTGTTTTTTGCATGGCAGCTATACTGAGACTCTTTAATTTGGGATCTTTTCAACTGCTGCCTTGACTGTGAGATGAAGATAATGATACCTTCTTTCCCAATTCATAGGGATTTTGTTACAATAACATCATATAGATTTTCAAGTATAAACACACGTGAGCTATCACTTGTGTAATTTATAGAGGAGTCAGTAAACTTTTTTTCTGTAAAGGGTCAGATAGTAGATATTTAAGGCTTTGTGAGTTTTATTGTCTTTCTCTACTATTCCAATCTGCCTTGTGATGGGAAAGCAGACATACACCACAAATGAGCTTAGCTGGTCCCAATACAAACTTTATTTATAGATACCAAAATTTGTGAACGTGAAATGTGAAATGAATTTTCACATTCATTTTAGATGTCATTATCTGCTTACCATATCTTATTTCCTTAACCATAGTTTAGGCTACTAGAGGGCAGAGCCCATGCTGGATAAATGTTGAATAATAGATCAAAAGCACTTGGCCCTGAATTTGCTAAAGAACCATAGAAAAGAAAGGTATCTGGTAGAATTCTTGATGCTTTGTTAACATAGGAAATTTATGTTAAGTCATTAGTGAAGGACTGGGGATGCCAATATCCATCCCTATTTTTTTTTTTTTTTTAAACACAGCAACAATCTCTCTTAAGATCACAGTGATAACCAGTATGCTTTGGAAAACCAGAGTGACCAGAAGAAATGTCTTAGGTTGCCAGGACAGCAAACAATCATTTCAGGAAGAAATAGTTTTATTGCAGAGACTGAGCTGCTGAGGAATTCAATTCCTCTGTGCTCTCCAAGGCCAGCCACAGGGGCTCAGCACTCATCAAATTCAGGTCGGCCTGCACAATAAACTCTTGCCTGGGATGAAAAGTAGCAAGGCTCCTCAGGGAATGAAGGAAGGCAGCAAATCCCTATTTTAGGGAAATTTTGAAATAATCTCTTCTCTGAAGAACTGCAAAACATGGGCAAACAAAAGCAATATGTGAGTGAGTAGTATTGTTTACTTCCTGGACTTCCAGTCAGTAAACCCAGTAGATGGTTTACATTTGGGCCAGTAAATAACATCTAAACTCCACACTGGATCCTGATGTCTTGTCAGAAGCATAGCAGGGCAAGGGTTAGAGCATCAGGCCAGTGGAACTTTGCCAGCCTGAACTTGAATTCTTGAATTCTTGGAGGGAGAATTACCCTATAGGCAGAGGAAAGAACATTCATTTTTGCTGACACTGTGAATTCTGACACTTCCTCCAACCTGACAAGGAGTCTCATTTTGACCAAACTTTAGTCAGTTTCCTCTGAATCCTCTTCCTAAATAGGCCTCAACTTCTGTACTTTTCAAGTCTGTCTTTGCATCACCCAGCTTTTGCAAGAACCTTGCTAAGTTGGTTCAGCCAGAAATCTCCACCCTCCATATCTGATCACCCTGGATATCTGACTGGGTTTCTCATCCTCCACCATCCCCCAGGTAATGTCTGATCACTCTGGACTGCCTTCAGCACAAATCCTGTTAGGTAAGGTTTAGCCAGAATCTCCCCTTACCGCTAATGTCTTCTCTTAGTAATTTTCCATCCACTAACCTGTTCCTTGGTTATAAATTTCCACTTTTCCTATTATATTTGGGCTGAGGACACTCTGTCAATGTGGAGATGAAGAGGTAAGAAGACAGCTCTTGCTCCCATAGACCTCTGGTCTTTCTTATAAAGGATATTCTTGATATTATGGCTCTAGTAAATTCCAGTTTTTATTGAAGGGTGGAAAAGTCATACAGGGAATTAAGTCAACCATCTAAAACTAAACTTATGACAATTCTATTGCATTATGATGCTGACGATGGTGATTACGCAACTCTATTGCATTTCCATTTATTATTTTTTACACTCTTTTTTAAAATTTAATTAAATTTTATATTTTTATACAGCAGGTTCTTATTAGTTACCTATTTTATACATATTAGTGTATATATGTCAATCCCAATCTCCCAATTCGTCCCAACCCCCTTTCACTCCTTGGTGTCTATGGGTTTCTTCTCTACATCTGTATCTCTATTTCTGCCTTGCAGATCTGTTCATCTGTACCATTTTTCTAGATTCCACATATATGCGTTAATATACAATATTTGTTTTTCTCTTTCTGACTTACTTCACTCTGTATGACAGTCTCTAGGTCCATCCACGTCTCTGCAAAAGACCCAATTTCATTCCTTTTTATGGATGAGTAATATTCCATTGTACATATGTACCACATCTTTTTATCCATTCATCTGTCAATGGGCATTTAGGTTGCTTCCATGACCTGGCTATTGTAAATAGTGCTGTAATGACCATTGGGGTGCATGTGTCTTTTTGAATTATGGTTTTCTCTGGGTATATGCCCAGTAGTGGGATTGCTGGGTCATATGGTAATTCTAGTTTTAGTTTTTTAAGTTTTTGAAGGAACCTCCATACTGTTCTCCATAGTGGCTGTATCAATTTACATTCCCACCAAAGTGCAAGAGGGTTTCCTTTTCTCCACACCCTCTCCAGCATTTGTTGTTTGTAGATTTTCTGATGATGCCCATTCTAACTGGTGTGAGGTGATACCTCATTGTAGTTTTGATTTGCATTTCTCTAATAATTAGTGATGTTGAGCATCTTTTCATGTGCTTCTTGGCCATCTGTATGTCTTCTTTGGAGAAATGTCTATTTAGGTCTTCTGCCCATTTTTGGATTGGGTTGTTTGTTTCTTTAATATTGAGCTGCATGAGCTGTTTATCTATTTTGGAGATTAATCCTTTGTCCTCTGATTCATTAGCAAATATTTTCTCCCATTCTGAGGGTTGTCTTTTCATCTTGATTGTAGTTTCCTTTGCTTTGCAAAAGCTTTTAAGTTTCATTAGGTCCCATTTGTTTATTTTTGTTTTTATTTCCATTACTCTAGGAGGTGGATCAAAAAAGACCTTGCTGTGATTTATGTCAAAGAGTGTTCTTCCTGTTTTCCTCTAAGAGTTTTATAGTGTCTGGTCTTACATTTAGGTCTGTAATCCATTTTGAGTTTATTTTTGTGTATGGTGTTAGGGAGTGTTCTAATTTCATTCTTTTACATGTAGCTGTCTAGTTTTCCCAGCACCACTTATTGAAGAGACTGTCTTTTCTCCATTGTATATCCTTGCCTCCTTTGTCATAGACTAGTTGACCATATGTGTGTGGGTTTACCTCTGGGCTTTCTATCCTGTTCCATTGATCTATGTTTCTGTTTTTGTGCTAGTACCATATTGTCTTGATTACTGTAGCTTTGTAGAATAGTCTGAAGTCAGGGAGTCTGATTCCTCCAGCTTGGTTTTTTTCCCTCAAGACTGCTTTGGCTATTCAGGGTCTTTTGTGTCTCCATACAAATTTTAAGATTTTTTTGTTCTAGTTCTGTAAAAAATGCCACTGGTAATTTGATAGGCATTTCATTGAATCTGTAGATTGCTTTGGGTAGTATAGTCATTTTCAAAATACTGATTCTTCCAATCCAAGAACACGGTATATCTCTCCATCTGTTTGTGTCATCTTTGATTTCTTTCATCAGTGTCTTATAGTTTTCTGAGTACAGGTCTTTTACCTCCTTAGGTAGGCTTATTCTTAAGTATTTTATTCTTTTTGTTGCAATGGTGAATGGGATTGTTTCCTTAATTTCTCTTTCTGATCTTTTGTTGTTAGTGTATAGGAATGCAAAAGATTTCTCTGCATTAATTTTGTATTCTGCAACTTTACCAAATTCATTGATTAGCTCTAGTAATTTTCTGGTGGCATTTTTAGGATTCTCAATGTATAGTATCATGTCATCTGCAAACAGTGACAGTTTTACTTCTTCTTTTCCAATTTGTATTCCTTTTATTTCTTTTTCTTCTCTGTCCCTGAATTCTTTTTTAACTAAAAGCATTACAAAGCATTCAGTTGTCCTCATTTGATATCCTAAGTTACCAATGACTTTACCCCATGAATCCAATTATTTCTGTTTATTCTACATTTCAAACACCACTCAGATTCATGCCTTGTTTCCATATCCACTATTTTTCCCTTACTCAGAATATTCAATTCTCTCACACTATTATAATCATTTTCCAGCAGGTATTTCTGCTTGCAGAATTGACCTCTCCCTTACAAACTGGCTGCCATGTTATCAACTGATTGATCTTTCCAAAGAAATCGATTGCCTCATTTCTATTCTTTAAAACCTTCACTGGCTCAATGTTGATAAAGGACTAAGTTAAAACGCTTTACCATGACACATGGGGATTGACTCTGAGGTCTGACATTAGCTTGTCTTAAATGCAAGTGCAGCCCTATCTGAAAAACTTCAACTTATTTTGCACCCCTGCATTGTTATTATTTTTTCTTGATGTCATGAATATTTGTACTTATCACAGTTGGTGTAATGTTTTCCTGTTATGTGATTCCCACCCGGATGTAAACTTCCAAGGACAGGGAATGTCTTAGTGATCTTTGCATTCCCAGCCTTCAGTAGAATCCTGTACATAATAACCACTTCTTTTTTAAAACGAGTGAAAGTATGTAATTCTGCTTTGTTCCCCTTATGCTCTTGTGTTATATAAGAAATACACATTTAAACATTAGAGGCACAAGTGTAAATACATTGATAGGTATTTAATTACCAGAGAAGAGGTTAGAGGGAAAGAAGAGGAGCATCTTATTATCAACATAATCAGTAATAGTACTGATATCTTATACCTTACATCTTCTACACATATTATCATATTACTATTACACATGACTATAATTACCTCTTGTATTTTCATTTTAAAAATACATTTTATACTTATTAATTTTCAGTGAAAACAAATAAACAAAAATGGTCCAAAGTATTATCACCCAGATAACCTAGATATATCTATATCTATATCTATATCTATATCTATGTCTATATATCTATATCTATATATCTGGACAGGTTGGATGGCAAAATTATACATATATATATATCACATATATATCACTATATCACTATATATATATTACATATATATACACCCACACACTATATACATGCACACACACATTCACACACTCACACAATGCAATTATTCAATTCATTAACTTAATTTAGTTCCCTAAAGCAACCACTGATTACAGTTTCTTTTGATTCCTTCCTGAAATCCTGAAATTGTTTTATACTTTACTAGCATAAATATATACAATTTTGTATTATATAAAGATCCAAAATGTTTTCTTTAACAGTTCCTCTACCATCATCTACAAAATATCACTTGTTTCCAACTTTTTGCTACTATCAAAAAATGGTGTAATAAGCATTTTGTTATAAAGACCTTTTAAAATCTGCAGGGCCATTTCTTATAGTGTGGTTGTTAAATAAAAGGAGCAGGTCCTTTAAAATGTAATGCATGGTGATAAATTGCATTCTGAAAATGCACATACAGAGTTCCCAATGAGAGTATCCCCTTATCTTTATCTGCCACTAATGTTTATGAACATAGATTCTGAGAGGAAAAGTAAATAAAGAAGCTAACATTTGAACTCAGCCCTGTTTGGTTTCTGAAACTGTGCTTAAGTCACCATAATCTAAGCATTATGCTTAAAAGAAAGCCTAGATGTTGCCTACATTGTACAGACATATATAACCTATTAAATTCTATTGAATCTGTAATCTCTTCTGATTTCTACAATAACCAATGAAACTTAGAATCGAAGTGATTAATTGAATTGCCTAAGGACATATAACTACCCATTATCCACACTCTGTTCACTTCCTTATTCAGGGCTCAAATAGTCTAAGTGAATTTAGGCACATAACCTTCTCACCCAAATTTTCTAATTTGTTAGGTGAGGAGGAAAAACCAAGAGACTGAATTAGATGATATCTATGGTAACTTATTTTCATCATTTTTTTATTCTATTCCCTTAGAGGAGGAATTAAAAAGTGTTACCATTTATTTTTAGGTACTACCATCAGAGTACTATTTGGCTGTGGAAAGTGTGTGTGTGTGAGTGTGAGTGTGAGTGTGTGTGTGAGTGTGAGTGAGTGTGTGAGAGTGTGTGTGTGTGTGTGTGAGTGTGTGTGGGCAAAGACTGGGAGAGGAGGCAGAGAGCTATCGTCCTTATAAGTGTTTTAAAAGAGCCATAACTAGCAAGGTGTTACATTAAGTCACAATACAAGAAGCTTAAAAGTGACACTTTGCTGACATTATAAATTTCCGTTAACTGCACTCCCCTTGAAGGAGTTTGAGTTAAATATTCAGTCCCAAGTTTTAAAGAGCTCTATTAGAAACCCAGGAGTTTCCTTCAATGATGTAGAAGCAAACAGGATCCTCTGTTAAATCATAAATTCATTAGACAGAAAAGATTAAAAATCTCAATAGCTAAAGATGAGTTACCAGTTTTACCCAGATATTTTTACTGCTTGAAAGCTTGCTCTTTGTGTGTCATGATTAGTTTGACTATTGCTGAAGTAAGGTATTTTTATATTTTTCCATCTTCTTTCATGTTTGAAAAAAAGAAAGTGAGGCCATGTGACACTGGACCAAAGTCTCCACTGAATCATTACTTCACTGGGTGACCTTAGGCTGGGCTCTTGAATATTTCAGTTTCCTAATGTGTAGACTGAGAATGCTGAAAACTACAAATACCCCACCTACTGTAACCTCTATGTAGACAAAAATGACAACGTGAGAAGAGCGTTTAGTACTAAATACATTACTCTTGCTATTCATTGCTGTCTGCCATGCTTAGCACTTGTAGAATTTGTGAGGAGTTATAATCGAGCACAAAGGACTTGGTTTTGGAATAGTACTATTACTTTCTTAAGTCCAGAGAATATAAATAAATGCTATTTTTATTATTCTTATTTATGGAATCTAACATCCATCTTGATGTTGGTTCTTGTTTGCACTAAATAACTCAACAGATATTTATTGAGTGCCTACATTCTTTGGAACTGTGCTGGGTACTAAGGGACCATTAGCCAATGCATTTTTATAGTTATGGTCTAAATTCTACACCCTCTTCTGGTGTTCTTGTTTCCTTTTCCTCCTTCACTGGTTTCTCTGAAGGCTGGCTCCTCTCTCTTTCTACCTCTCATTCAGGCTTTCATCATGTTATCCACATCATAAATCATCTTCTTCTTCAATACAGCCAGAATTAATTTTCAGATGTATGTGCATTCAATCATGGCATTCTTTTTGTCTGGTTTCATAAATGTTTTTCTCTATTTTCTACCATGTAATTCCATACTCTTGATTGTGACTATCAAAAGTCTTTGTAATCTCACTTCAAATTCAATTTCAGATCATTTTTCAAAGTCAACTTAGAGTGAAAACCATCAGTATATTGCATGATATGTATTTTGTTTTATCATAAAGAGTAAGAGAATGAGGAATTACTAAAATTTAAACAATAAAAAAATAAAATAAAACAGTTCATCAGGAAATAGTCAAAATCCTTTCAAGGTAAGATGTTTAATGTTTTCCTTTGGAAAGCTTCATACTTTCTTTTTTTTTTTTTTTTTCTTTTTTTTTTGTAGTACACATTTTATTTTTCCTTAGTATAGACAGAAGTAAAATGAAATATTTTAAGTGTTTTTTTTTTTTTAAACATCTTTATTGAAGTATAATTCCTTTACAATGGTGTGCTAGCTTCTGCTTTACAACAAAGTGAATCAGTTACACATATACATATGTTGCCATATCTCTTCCCTCTTGCATCTCCCTCCCTCCCACCCTCCCTATCCCACCCCTCTAGGTGGTCACAAAGCACCGAGCTGATCTCCCTGTGCTATGCGGCTGCTTCCCACTAGTTATCTATTTTACATTTGGTAGTGTATATATGTCCATGACACTCTCTCACCCTGTCACATCTCACCCCTCCCCCTCCCCATATCCTCAAGTCCATTCTCTAGTAGGTCTGTGTCTTTATTCCCATCTTGCCACTAGGTTCTTCATGACCTCTTTTTTTTTTTTTTTTTTCCCTTAGATTCCATATATATGTGTTAGCATACTGTATTTGTTTTTCTCTTTCTGACTTACTTCACTCTGTATGACAGACTCTAACTCCATCCACCTCATTACAAACACCTCCATTTCATTTCTTTTTATGGCTGAGTAATATTCCATTGTATATATGTGCCACATCTTCTTTATCCATTCATCCGATGATGGACACCTAGGTTGCTTCCATGTCCTGGCTATTGTAAACAGAGCTGCAATGAATATTTTGGTACATGACTCTTTCTGAATTATGGTTTTCTCAGGGTATATGCCCAGTAGTGGGATTGCTGGGTCATATGGTAGTTCTATTTTTAGTTTTTTAAGGAACCTCCATACTGTTCTCCATAGTGGCTGTATCAATTTACATTCCCACCAACAGTGCAAGAGTGTTCCCTTTTCTCCACACCCTCTCCAGCATTTATTGTTTCTAGATTTTTTGATGATGGCCATTCTGACCGGTGTGAGATGATACCTCATTGTAGTTTTGATTTGCATTTCTCTAATGATTAATGATGTTGAGCATTCTTTCATGTGTCTGTTGGCAATCTGTATCTCTTCTTTGGAGAAATGTCTATTTAGGTCTTCTGCCCATTTTTGGATTGGGTTGTTTGTTTTTTTGTTATTGAGCTGCATGAGCTGCTTGTAAATCTTGGAGATTAATCCTTTGTCCGTTGCTTCATTTGCAAATATTTTCTACCATTCTGAGGGTTGTCTTTTGGTCTTGTTTATGGTTTCCTTTGCTGTGCAAAAGCTTTTAAGTTTCATTAGGTCCCATTTGTTTATTTGTGTTTTTATTTCCATTTCTCTAGGACCTGGGTCAAAAAGGATCTTGCTGTGACTTATGTCATACAGTGTTCTGCCTATGTTTTCCTCTAAGAGTTTGATAGTGTCTGGCCTTACACTTAGGTCTTTAATCCATTTTGAGTTTATTTTTGTGTATGGTGTTAGGGAGTGTTCTAATTTCATACTTTTACATGTACCTGTCCAATTTTCCCAGCACCACTTATTGAAGAGGCTGTCTTTTCTCCACTGTATATGCTTGCCTCCTTTATCAAAGATAAGGTGACCATATGTGCGTGGGCTTATCTCTGGGCTTTCTATCCTGTTCCATTGATCTATATTTCTGTTTTTGTGCCAGTACCAAACTGTCTTGATTACTGTAGCTTTGTAATATAGTCTGAAGTCAGGGAGCCTGATTCCTCCAGCTCCATTTTTCGTTCTCAAGATTGCTTTGGCTATTCGGGGTCTTTTGTGTTTCCATACAAATTGTGAAATTTTTTGTTCTAGTTCTGTGAAAAATGCCCGTGGTAGTTTGATAGGGATTGCATTGAATCTGTAGATTGCTTTGGGTAGCAGAGTCATTTTCACAATGTTTATTCTTCCAATCCAAGAACATGGTATATCTCTCCATCTATTTGTATCATCTTTAATTTCTTTCATCAGTGTCCTATAATTTTCTGCATACAGGTCTTTTGTCTCCTTAGGTAGGTTTATTCCTAGGTATTTTATTCTTTTTGTTGCAATGATAAACGGGAGTGTTTTCTTAATTTCACTTTCAGATTTTTCATCATTAGTATACAGGAATGCAAGAGATTTCTGTGCATTAATTTTGTATCCTGCTACTTTACCAAATTCATTGATTAGCTCTAGTAGTTTTCTGGTAGCATCTTTTGGATTCTCTATGTATAGTATCATGTCATCTGCAAACAGTGACAGCTTTACTTCTTCTTTTCCGATTTGGATTCCTTTTATTTCTTTTTCTTCTCTGATTGCTGTGGCTAACACTTCCAAAACTATGTTGAATAATAGTGGTGAGAGTGGGCAACCTTGTCTTGTTCCTGATCTTAGTGGAAATGGTTTCAGTTTTTCACCATTGAGGACAATGTTGGCTGTGGGTTTGTCATATACGGCCTTTATTATGTTGAGGAAAGTTCCCTCTATGCCTACTTTCTGCAGGACTTTTATCATAAATGGGTGTTGAATTTTGTCGAAAGCTTTCTCTGCATCTATTGAGATGATCATATGGTTTTTCTCCTTCAATTTGTTAATATGATGTATCACGTTGATTGATTTGCGTATATTGAAGAATCCTTGCATTCCTGGAATAAACCCCACTTGATCATGGTGTATGATCCTTTTAATGTGCTGTTGGATTCTGTTTGCTAGTATTTTGTTGAGGATTTTTGCATCTATGTTCATCAGTGATATTGGCCTGTAGTTTTCTTTCTTTGTGACATCTTTGCCTGGTTTTGGTATCAGGGTGATGGTGGCCTCGTAGAATGAGTTGGGGAGTGTTCCTCCCTCTGCAATATTTTGGAAGAGTTTGAGAAGGATAGGTGTTAGCTCTTCTCTAAATGTTTGATAGAATTCGCCTGTGAAGCCATCTGGTCCTGGGCTTTTGTGTGTTGGAAGATTTTTAATCACAGTTTCAATTTCAGTGCTTGTGATTGGTCTGTTCATATTTTCTATTTCTTCCTGGTTCAGTCTCGGCAGGTTGTGCATTTCTAAGAATCTGTCCATTTCTTCCAGGTTGTCCATTTTATTAGCATAGAGTTGCTTGTAGTAATCTCTTATGATCGTTTGTATTTCTGCAGTGTCAGTGGTTACTTCTCCTTTTTCATTTCTAATTCTATTAATTTGAGTCTTCTCCTTTTTTCTCTTGATGAGTCTGGCTAATGGTTTATCAATTTTGTTTATCTTCTCAAAGAACCAGCTTTTAGTTTCATTGATTTTTGCTATTGTTTCCTTCATTTCTTTTTCATTTATTTCTGATCTGATCTTTATGATTTCTTTCCTTCTGCTAGCTTTGGGGTTTTTTTGTTCTTCTTTCTCTAATTGCTTTAGGTGCAAGGTTAGGTTGTTTATTCGAGATGTTTCCTGTTTCTTGATGTAGGCTTGTATTGCTATAAACTTCCCTCTTAGAACTGCTTTTGCTGCATCCCATAGGTTTTGGATCGTCGTGTCTCCATTGTCATTTGTTTCTAGGTATTTTTTGATTTCCCCTTTGATTTCTTCAGTGATCACTTCGTTATTAAGTAGTGTATTGTGTAGCCTCCATGTGTTTGTATTTTTTACAGATCTTTTCCTGTAATTGATATCTAGTCTCATAGCGTTGTGGTCGGAAAAGATACTTGATACGATTTCAATTTTTTTAAATTTACCAAGGCTTGATTTGTGACCCAAGATATGATCTATCCTGGAGAATGTTCCATGAGCACTTGAGAAAAATGTGTATTCTGTTGTTTTTGGGTGGAATGTCCTATAAATATCAATTAAGTCCATCTTGTTTAATGTATCATTTAAAGCTTGTGTTTCCTTATTTATTTTCATTTTGGATGATCTGTCCATTGGTGAAAGTGGGGTGTTAAAGTCCCCTACTATGATTGTGTTACTGTCGATTTCCCCTTTTATGGCTGTTAGTATTTGCCTTATGTATTGAGGTGCTCCTATGTTGGGTGCATAAATATTTACAATTGTTATACCTTCCTCTTGGATCGATCCCTTGATCATTATATAGTGTCCGTCTTTGTCTCTTGTAATTGTCTTTATTTTAAAGTCTATTTTGTCTGATATGAGAATTGCTACTCCAGCTTTCTTTTGATTTCCATTTGCATGGAATATCTTTTTCCATCCCCTCACTTTCAGTCTGTATGTGTCTCTAGGTCTGAAGTGGGTCTCTTGTAGACAGCATATATATGGGTCTTGTTTTTGTATCCATTCAGCCAGTCTGTGTCTTTTGGTGGGAGCATTTAATCCATTTACATTTAAGGTAATTATCGATATGTATGTTCCTATTCCCATTTTCTTAAATGTTTTGGGTTTGTTATTGTAGGTGTTTTCCTTCTCTTGTGTTTCTTGCCTAGAGAAGTTCCTTTAGCATTTGTTGTAAAGCTGGTTTGGTGGTGCTGAACTCTCTCAGCTTTTGCTTGTCTGTAAAGGTTTTAATTTCTCCATCAAATCTGAATGAGATCCTTGCTGGGTAGAGTAATCTTGGTTGTAGGTTTTTCTCCTTCATCACTTTAAGTATATCCTGCCACTCCCTTCTGGCTTGCAGCGTTTCTGCTGAAAGATCAGCTGTTAACCTTATGGGGATGCCCTTGTGTGTTATCTGTTGTTTTTCCCTTGCTGCTTTTAATATGTTTTCTTTATATTTAATTTTTGATAGTTTGATTAATATGTGTCTTGGTGTGTTTCTCCTTGGATTTATCCTGTATGGGACTCTCTGTGCTTCCAGGACTTGATTAACTATTTCCTTTCCCATATTAGGGAAGTTTTCAACTATAATCTCTTCAAATATTTTCTCAGTCCCTTTCTTTTTCTCTTCTTCTTCTGGGACCCCTATAATTCGAATGTTGGTGCGTTTAATGTTGTCCCAGAGGTCTCTGAGACTGTCCTCAGTTCTTTTCATTCTTTTTTCTTTATTCTGGTCTGCAGTAGTTATTTCCACCATTTTATCTTCCAGGTCACTTATTCGTTCTTCTGCCTCAGTTATTCTGCTATTGATCCCATCTAGAGTATTTTTAATTTCATTTATTGTGCTTGTCATCGTTTCTTGGTTCCTCATTAGTTCTTCTACGTCCTTGTTAAATGTTTCTTGCATTTTGTCTATTCTATTTCCAAGACTTTGGATCATCCTTACTATCATTATTCTGAATTCTTTTTCAGGTAGACTACCTATTTCCTCTTCATTTGTTAGGTCTGGTGTGTTTTGACCCTGCTCCTTCATCTGCTGTGTGTTTTTCTGTCTTCTCATTTTGCTTATCTTACTGTGTTTGGGGTCTCCTTTTCACAGGCTGCAGGTTCGTAGTTCCCGTTGTTTTTGGTATCTGTCCCCAGTGGCTAAGGTTGGTTCAGTGGGTTGTGTAGGTTTCCTGGTGGAGGGAACTAGTGCCTGTGTTCTGGTGGATGAGGCTGGATGTTGTCTTTCTGGTGGGTTCATCCACGTCTGGTGGTGTGTTTTGGGGTGTCTGTGGCCTTATTATGATTTTAGGCAGCCTCTCTGTTAATGGATGGGGCTGTGTTCCTCTCTTGCTAGTTGTTTGGCATAGGGTGTCCAGCACTGTAGCTTGCTGGTCGTTGAGTGAAGCTGGGTCTTGATGTTGAGATGGAGATCTGTGAGAGATTTTCGCCGTTTGGTATTACATGGAGCTGGGAGGTCTCTTGTGGACCAGTGTCCTGAAGTTGGCTCTCCCACCTCAGAGGCACAGCCCTGATGCCTGGCTGGAGCACCAAGAGCCTTTCATCCACACGGCTCAGAATAAAAGGGAAAAAAAATGGAAAGAAAGAAAAAAAGAGGATAAAATAAAATAAAATAAAGCAATTATAATAAAAAATAAGAAAAAAATTATTAAGAGTAAATTTATTAAGAAAAAAATTTTTTTTTAATTTTTAAAAATAGATTTATTAATTTTTTATACTAAAAATAAGGAAAACATTATTTAGAAAAAATTTATTAAGAAAAAAAATTTTTTAATTTTTTAAAATAAAAAATATGAAAAACTTATTAAAAATTTTTTTAAAAATAGAAAATAAGGAAAAAATTATTAAGAAAACATTTATTAGGGAAAAAAAATTTTTTAAGCCAAAAAAAAAAAAAAAAAAAAACCACGGACGGACCTAACCCTAGGACTAAGGGTGAGAGCAAAGCTATACAGACAAAATCTCACCCAGAAGCATACACATCTACACTCACAAAAAAAAGGAAAAGGGGAAAAGTTAATATATCCTGCTCCCAAAGTCCACCTCCTAAATTTGGGATGATTCGTTGTCTATTCAGGTATTCAACAGATGCAGGCACATCAAGTTGTTTGTGGAGCTTTAATCCGCTGCTTCTGAGGCTGCTGGGAGAGATTTCCCTTTCTCTTCTTTGTTCGTACAGCTCCCGGGGTTCAGCTTTGGATTTGGACCCGCCTCTGCATGTAGGTCCCCTGAGGGCGTCTGTTCCCCGCCCAGACAGAACGGGGTTAAAGGAGCAGCTGATTCGGGGGCTCTGGCTCAGTCAGGCCGGGGGGAGGGAGCGGTACGGAGGAGGCGGGGCGAGCCTGCGGCGGCAGAGGCGGCGTGACGTTGCAGCAGCCTGAGGCGCGCCGTGCGCTCTCCCGGGGAAGTTGTCCCCGGATTACGGGAGCCTGGCCGTGGCGGGCTGCACAGGCTCCCAGGAGGGGCGGTGTGGAGAATGACCTGTGCTCGCCCACAGGCTGTTTGGTGGCGGCAGCAGCAGCCTTAGCGTCTCATGCCCGTCTCTGGGGTCCGCGCTGATAGCCGCGGCTCGCGCCCGTCTCTGGAGTTCGTTTAAGTGGCGCTCTGAATCCCCTCTCCTCGCGCACCAGGAAACAAAGAGGCAAGAAAAAGTCTCTTGCCTCTTCGGCAGCTCCAGACTTTTTCCCGGACTCCCTCCCGGCTAGCTCTGGCACACTAGCCCCTTCAGGCTGTGTTCATGCTGCCAACCCCAGTCCTCTCCCTGCGATCCGACCGAAGCCACAGCCTCAGCTCCCAGCCCCCGCCCGCCCCGGCGGGTGAGCAGACAAGCCTCTCGGGCTGGTGAGTGCTGCTCGGCGCCGAGCCTCCGTGCGGGAATCTCTCCGTTTTTCCCTCTGCGTCCCTGTTGCTGTGGGATCCGCGCTGATAGCCGCGGCTCGCGCCCGTCTCTGGAGCTCGTTTAGGCGGCGCTCTGAATCCCCTCTCCTTGCGCGCCGCGAAACAAAGAGGCAAGAAAAATTCTCTTGCCTCTTTGGCAGCTGCAGTCTTTTTCCCGGACTCCCTCCCGGCTAGCACCGAAGCCCGAGCCCCAGCTCCCAGGCCCCGCCCGCCCCGGCGGCTGAGCAGACAAGCCTCTCGGGCTGGTGAGTGCTGGTCGGCACCGCTCCTCTGTGCGGGAATCTCCGCTTTGCCCTCCGCACCACTGTGGCTGCGCTTTCCTCCGTGGCTCCGAAGCTTCCCCCCTCTGCTACCCGCAGTCTCTGCCCACGAAGGGGCTTCCTAGTGTGTGGAAACCTTTCCTCCTTCACAGCTCCCTCCCACTGGTGCAGGTCCCGTCCCTATTCTTTTGTCTCTGTTATTTCTTTTTTCTTTTGCCCTACCCAAGTACGTGGGGATTTTCTTGCCTTTTGGGAGGTCTGACGTCTTCTGCCAGCGTTCAGTGGGTGTTCTGTAGGAGCAGTTCCACGTGTAGATGTATTTCTCATGTATCTGTGGGGAGGAAGGTGATCTCCGCGTCTTACTCTTCCGCCATCTTGCCCCTCCCTCCCATACTTTCTTAAAACCTAATCTGGGCCAATGAGGGAAGGGAACGTGCATTTTTTTCCATTGAATCCCTTCCAAACATTTGTTCTATCTGATCAAGATGGACTTGTTCCCTTTGCAAAATGGAATGACCACATTATGCCCATCCATTAAAAGGTTGATTGCTAACAGGCTTGGCCAGATGTGGGGGCTTGCCTAGCCTAGGTAATAACACAGCACTGTTCATTTCTTCAACTAATACTTATTATTTCAAAAGCAATTCGTCGTTTTAAATAATGAGATAACTCTTGGTGAGAATCACAAAAGCAATTCTTGCCAGCTGGCATTTGTCAGTGAGTAATCTATCACCAAGGGGAATGGACGCTTTTGATGGGTGAGGCTAATACATCATTTGGATGAAATGTTGTGATGATATATTGAAGAAGATCAGGATGTCCAAGAAAGGGATTGGATCTTTTCTTTTTTCAGACTGAGATAAGAGGAAAAGGCTGGGGGAAACCTCTTTAATTTATAAGAGTAACAAAGAGCCCTGAGGGTCTTTAAATTACAGTTGTGTCATTGGTGAAGTGTAATAAGGATAGTCAAAGGAATTGGGAAATTTTTCTTTACAGAAAAATAAAAGAAGTGTCTTTCCAGTTGTTAAGCATTACAAGGTGTTTTCCTTACTAAGCCAAATATATGGTAAGCCTTTCTTCCTGCAAAGTTACCAAGCAACGCTGAGCCTTACCTTGACGTTATTAAGCAAATAAAACTGTGTAGAGATGCAGATTCAAAACCACCGTGCTCTTTTACAGGAAGCTGAGTCCTTGCGCCTCTGGGGGACTAATGGGTAGGGGTTGCTCTTACAGGCCAAGTGTGTTTCTAACTTAATAATAGATGAGGTCTCTAGTTGCCATGGCAATGGCGAGAGTATAATATTTCCCCATTTGGAATTTAATAAAGCTAGCTTTTACCTGAAGAACAGCATTTCAGGATAACATGAAAGTCAGTTATTTGAAAAAAAGGAAAGAATTTTATTTGGTTTCAAAAACTCCAGATTGTCACAAAATGTGCACATATACTTGGTGTTGTGCTTGTGCACACACACACACACACACACACACACACACACAGCACTCTAAACCACCTGAATTTGAAAGGTACTGTGGTTCTTCAGAGAAACTTCAAGAGCTGCCTTCCTCATTAATATACAGCTTAGATTTTAAGTGCCCTGTGAAAATCATGCTATTCTCAGAAACATGCTACAAAGTATCAAGAGCCTAAAACAGCAGCTAGCTTCTACACAGAGCACTGGTCAGAGGCTGGCTAAAAGAAGTCCCATTTCCGGTGGGTGCTTTTAGGTTTTCAGTGCTCTTATGTTGTACATGTTATGTCCGATTATTAAAATATTTGGAGGTAGTGTTTGGTAGGATGAAAGAATGCTACTTGCCACAAGTTAGAGACATCTTGAGGGATCTGAACACCAAAAAAGTAGGGAAAATAGGGCAAGTGACGGAATAGCGAGTTTCAAAAATAGGCAATTATTTTATGAGTATAGGCTTTGGATATTAAGAACGTCAGAAAGGGAATTTAATGCGAAGGAAAATTTTAACAAGCAGTAAAATCATTTGTTTCCCTTGACTGTATAGTTCATATCTGTCCATTTTCTTGAGAGCTCAATACCAAACTAAATGAACATATTTACTGAGCAGTACTGCTGGTCTGACACTGTACTTGGTGCCGTGAGTAAAGCACAGGCCTTTCGTTCAAGGAGTTTACAACTGAATGGAAAGTGGATATTGGGAACAGAAAGAAGCAATACATAAAAGCACAAGGTAGTGTAAGATAAGGCAAAGAAACGAGTTGCTTGGTGGGTGCAGCAAAAGTTTCATAAAAGTGATGATTAAAATTCTGCTACTTAAAAGCTGGCTCGTTGTCTTATACAAGTCTATCACTGGTGCATAGCAAAGTAACAGGCATTTGATGACTCTAAGTGTTTAAATGAAATGGTAAATTAAAACAAAATTAACAAATATATAAATGAACAAATTAGAAATGACTTTTGTGCGTATGTCAAATTTTGTGACATATCTAAGTTTCTCTCCTTATTTCAAAAAATATCTGGTAGGGACTCGGTAGAAAATTGAATTCAAATAAAGATGGTTCAGATAAAGAGAAATATATATTTTTATTGGGCAGGGGAGGGGATTACCAGAATACCCACTTTGCACAATCCTGCCCTTATGGGTCAAGGTGCATTTTGACCATTTGCCATGGGACAGTACTGCCTTGATTTATAAACATGGATTTTCAATTCTCACTAGGAGAACATAGAACAGTAAGGCTTAGGCCATGCTATTTGTACTAGATTGTTTATAAAACATATCAAAAGAGAAAGAGAGTGAAACCTTGTAAGGCCTTTAAATTTTGTGTTATGTTATGGGAACATTTGCGTAATTGTTTCTTTGTAGAATCTTTGCAAGGCCACTTCTCACTGAGCCAGATGAGAAAGGAAAAGTCGGATGTTGCCACTGTTAATTATCTTGACTATAGAAGACAGGAACATGTCATTTTGTGTGTCCAGGTAGTGTCAGTGGACCATGACTGTAGATATATTTATTTACTTATGCTTAAACTCCAGGGAAGAGGGCTCTGGAGTAAAAGGACTAAGCAATCAATACTGGTAATATCAGGTAATATCTGATTTGTAAACTGTTTTGAATAGAAAATAAAAAGGTTCTGTGGACAATCCCTTTTGTACGCTATCTTATCTTGAAATTCAGACATTTCATACATTGTTTTATAAAAAGATCTTATCAATTAGCTTGATACTCCACCTAAGAGATTATATATGGCAGATGTGGGTGGAGTCTAAGAAACTGCCTTTTTAACAAGTATCTCCAGGAATGTTTTAAAACTTTTGAGAACAATAAGAAGTTTCCTTTCAAATTTTAGTGGCGGGTTTCTTTTAAATACCTATTTATGTTAAACATAGAGTGTGGATGTTCTCACCTGCATAGGTGGGTCCAGCTGGTCATGCACATGTATGAAGCATGCTGGTGTTACCGAAAGTAGGGGTCTGGCTGCTTGCCACTCAAAAGCCAATAAAGAGCCAGTGTTGGTGCAAAGGAAAGTTTGCTTTATTTTGGATGCTGGAAACTGGGGGGGAAGGGCGGACTCCTGTCCAAAGGCCAACTCCCCGCCACTGACAATCAGGGGGCAAGAGCTTTCATAGACAGAGGGAGGAGGCTACATGCAGAAACAGCGCAGTCAGCTCTGACAGTCATCTTGAAATTGGTCATGTGGTGGTCTGACCAGTGTCCCTTGATTTTTTTAGGTACAGTTAATCTTTAGTTCCAGGGTCGGTATGTTTCCATTTTTTCGAGGCAAATTCTCAGAATTGTGGCTGCTAATGTCATGGCTACAGCCTGGTCACCATGTACTTAACTTCTTCCACCTCGTAGGGGTTTCAGGATCCACAGGACAGCTCACAGGATATGGCTCAGAATATTATCTATAGCCCTTGAGAAGAAACTAAATGTCCTTAACTATGCTTAACGACTAACCTATTATTATTTAGTCTTATTGGGCTGTTTTCCTTTGTTTCTGCGTTTTCTCACTTCTCTGATTAAACTTATTCTTTGGCTAAAATTTTTCCACAGACAAAAGGCAGGTGGAAGACGGTGGGGAAGGACCCTAGGGTCCTGCTTCGTTTCACTGGGTGTATGGCAATGGGATGTGGGGTGGACAGCGGGAGTTGGAAGCTTCAGATTCTGGTTAAGGAAGCAGCTGTTACACAGCTCCAGCCCATTGTTGACGCGGTCATGATTAATTTCCTCATTTAAACGATTGTGTGTGAGCCAAACTGACATCTCTGAGGGCTGGAGATCGCCCATGGAAGGCTTCTTTTCAACTGCTACCTAGAGTTTAGGTGTAGGTGGATTTGGAAGACGGGGAAGAGAGGAGGCTACAGAAATTGACTGGCCTCATGAAATTGCAGGACTCAATGTCTGTACCTTAATTTGTAGGCAGTGGGGAGCCACTGAACACTGGTGAGCTGAGGAATGACATATACAGCAGTCGTTTCTAACTTGGCGATTGGATTTCCAATTGAGGAGGCAATTTGTTGTAATGGAATGAGCACTGGGTTTAGTGACAAAAAACTCCCCTTTGTGTCCCAGTTATGCCACTTATTTCTTGATTGAATAAAGGGAGGCTACTTAATTTCTGTGAGTTTTTATTTCCCTTCTCTGTAAAATGAGCAAATAGGTTTGCTGTGAGGATCAAACAATCTATGACAAGGGATCTACAGCTTGTTAAATGATATCCAGATATATTTTTCTAGAGTTTTGGGTCAAAGGGAAGAGAGATTGGAATCTCAGGAATAGCATTGGGAGCCCACAGTAATGGCCAAAGAGAGAGGGTGACATTCATGTTTACATAATGGTCGGGCTGATGGCATAATTCGGGAGACTAAGGAGGATGAGCAAATTCCTCTGGAAACCCCTCTGCTACACTCTATGTGGGTGACAGAGGAGAGTACACGGAAAAAAGACTAGAACCACAGATGAGCATCTGTTGTACCATCTGGGAAGTGCTTTCCTGTAAGTTCTGTGGGTGAATCCCAGCGTGGCTGGGAGTACAAAATCGCTAATGACCACCTTCAGGTGACCGTGGGCCGTTTAGCTATCAAAGTCTCTACAGCAGTATTGCTAACAGGTTCAAAACCTGGCCTATGGATTCAGATGGACCTGGGTGAGAATCTTCGCTCTGCTACTTATTAGCTTGGGCAAGTGACTGAGACTCTATGACTCAGTTGCTCAACTGTAAAATGGGAAGAGGCAGAAGACCTTAGCAGTGTTGTGAAGATAAGACAAAATGATACACATAAGACATTTAGCAAAATGCCCCTCATAAAATGTACTTAAAAATAGTTGTTATTTATATTGGTGAAATCACTCTTCATCTCATCTGCATAATTTGAAAACATAATCACTATACGTGCACATACGCACATACGCACACACACACATACACACTATACGCGCAAACACACACATACACACATACGCACATATGTACTATACACACACACATGCACACATACACACTATACGTGCACACACACACCATACGCACACACACTATACACACATGCACATACACACTATGCACACATACACACATACACACATACTCACATATGCACATGCGCATAACTCACATACGCACCTACACACTATACACACATATACACATACTATACGCACACACACACACCCCCTATATGCACACACACATACACACATACACACTATATGCACACACACATACACACTATACACACACATACACACATACACATATACACACTATATGCACACACACGCATATATGCACATACATACGCACATACCACACATACGCACATACATACATACACACATACTCTCACTCACACACGTCAGCCTCATATACTAGTTTGGATAGTTTGGGGGTATTAAGGAATCAGAAAATTGGGCTGGTTCATTTATAATTTGGAAGCGCACCACAGCCATGGAGTTAAATAAAAAATGCTAAACATATATACATATGTATATTTAAATCTCTGTGTCTCATAAAAAACTCAAAATAAGAGTAGAGATACATTTTTAAAAGCATAAACCTATGTGGATAAAGAAAACAAAAGAGGAGGCAGCAGTAACACTATAGTGGAGCCCAGGAAGCAGATGGCAAGTAGGAACTGACTTCGCAGACAAAACAACAACAAAACAAAAAAATGGAAATGATTTTAATAGTGAGTTTGGGAGGGAGATTGCATACACAGTTAAGTTGATTTTTTCACCATAACCTTATTAGGGTTCAGAGATTGGCAGCCCCAGTACTTCTGAATGTGGAAGTGCGTGTAGGGCTGGAAAGAGAAGGTATGATTGAGAGTCCCCATGAGAAGCAGTGAGATGCTCAGATTATTTTTTTTTTATCCAGTGCTCTGGATCATTGATTTTTCCTCAACTAGTCAAAAGATTGAAGATTTTTCCTCTAGACAGATTGATCCAGAGACTCTGGAGTCATGACATCAGGCACTGCTATGGGTGAAGGCTCTATTCCAGAAAAAATGGTTTGAAGTAAAGCCAAATATTAAATGGGGTTATCTACATTATCCCACCCTTAGTTTGCTCCCATGTTTGCAGATTGGAGATATTATTTCAGAGGAAACTGACCAGTTCAAGGGAAAATAACTACAGACACTGACATTTGAGGGACCCCAGGAAATGACCAAGCAGATCAGCTATATCAAGCCTTACCAGTTGAGAAGCCCACTGCCCACCTCACACGCAGAGAGATTCCAGTTAGCTTTGTAGCACCCCCATTCTTGAGTAGATATACAAAGATTAGGAGATATTTGAAGGAAGTCTCGAATGTAAAAAATATCAGCCCAAACTAACACAGAAATAGGAAAAAATAAGGAACATAGAGGAAACAGAAAATTCACGGAAAGTGAAAAAAACCCTCAAAAACTAATTAGTATATTTAGATAAGAAAAATGCCTACTTGAAATGAAATGAAAGAGAGAGAATAATTGACAGAATTAATACCACCAATATCAGCTCAAGTATCACCAATTCAGGACAATGCCTAGGGTTGTGGAGTAGTCTGCCTTCCTCCGTCTTTCAGTCTTCCCCAGAAGATGTCTTCTTTGTACCTTTCCACCTGGGCCAGAGGGTGAATGTAAGGGGTTAAAAGGGATTCTTATAAAACTTGTGAATAGCTGGGTGCAATGGCCTGAGGATATGGGTCATTTTCACCCATGGCAAGCAGGGGAAGTCATTATTAACATATGATGAACAGACCAGGAAAAACACGTGGCACAGATGGAACATTGTCATGTACCCATCAAGGGAGTTCACTAGTCAGTAGTTGTTCTCCCCACCTGGGGGGATATGCTTTGTGTGGAACTGAACAATTGTACTGCAGGGGGCCGGGGTGAGGGGCGATTACAGGAGTGGTAGGGGGAGAATGTTGAGAATTATCTAAACAAAGCCTGAAGACTTCCTCCCAAGTCTCCTTTCATGTCTATTACCTGCATGCATTGCTTGGCCTCAGTTCCTAGAATGCACAATTGGCAATTAATTGACAATTTAATTGGCAGGTATTGAGTGGTATAACTTAATGGAATCTATCAGGTATCTGGGAGGCACTGAGAATATAGTAATATCATGAGAAGAGGCTGGAATGACTACTGGCTCTCCCTTCTGCTTCATAGATACTGGCGGAGTATCCAGCACTGTAACAGAATAGCAGTAGCAAAGCAGGCAGCTACCAGTGAAAGAAGCACCCCAAACTTGGAGACTTCCCAGGAGCCAATCCTTTCTGAGGGATCCGAATAGAGACAATTATTATGCATCCCACCACAACCTCCCAAGGTTTCAGGTTTCATGCAAATAGACAGGTACTTCTTCCCTTCGCCATCACATCTTCAGTCACTTTCCTTCCTGTGATGGTCAGCGTGCACTCATTTACACCCACACTGTGATGGTTGGAGTGGGTCAGCCCAATGTTCACCTGGCAGGATATCTGGACAAGATGCACAATATAGCAGGGAGCAGAGTAAAGGTAATGCATATGTTCCTGCCACAGTGGGACACAAATCCCCAACCAGAAGACGGCAGTGATAACAGGTAGCATCCACTCACGTTCTGGCACAGGATGCTGCCCAGATTTCTAACAGTCTAAGACTGACTGAGTAAGAAGTGAATGAGGACTGTGTGAGGGGACATCCATGTGCTGCGCCCACAGCCTGACTCTTTGGCTGCTAACAGACAGATGAGAACAGGTGGATCCCTGCAGGGGACCGGCTAGATTTTGGCATCCAACCAGCTTACCAGTTAGTGGCCAGAATCTGGTTAGAACAATTTTCACCATGCTATAGTCCTCATTTTCTGTAGAAGATATAAACGGCAAGTCATAGACTTTAGCTGCATGCTGGGTGACGTAGAATTCTGTGGCCAAGGATTGAAGGGGTTCTGTTTTCAGACTGAACCATGTCTGCATATACCAATAGGAAACAGAGTTGTCTCACAAATCCAACAGGTGTAGAGTGTAAGGGGGCATCCCCGGCTTGACAAGCAGTGCTTCCTTCTCAATGTTGAGGTTATCAGAGGACTCTAAAGTCCAAGGAGACAGTTTTAACACTGGAGCCACCCTATTAGACTAAATTTTATACTATACTAATATCAAAAGGATGGTGTACAAGTTTAGTGTCCCATTCATCCCTGTCTTCCAGAGGGTCCACACCTCCTTTAATGTTCCTCCTGTAAATGTACTTATTTGTCACTTTGATTGTAGGGGCTGTCCACAAGCTAATATTTTTTGAGTTGTATGGATCAATTCATCGTGTTTGATCTGTCGATCTAAAATTCATAACGCAAAGTATTTTCAGAAAGGAGCTATCTCTGGAGGCCACCCTAATGATTTTGTTGGTTTACATGGTCTCCCATGGGGGCCTCCTTCAATTAGATGGAGGCATAGTCACGTTGGTCAAAGTACTTAGACTCCTTTGCTTCCTTTCACCAGTGTTTTTAGTGTACTAGCAACATACTGTCCCAACAGCAGGGCACATGAAGATAGGATCTTTAGCAAACATGTGGTTCACCACTGCCCATTTCATTCCAGAGTGGCACATAGGGATATATCTAATAGGGTCATACATCAGACTCTAAGAGATGGACCTCAGCTCTTGGACTGGGGAGTGTTAAACTACATCATTAGAAAAGAATACCCTTCCTCTGGGATAAAGGGCTGGGATCCAACAGCAATTTCACAAGGGACCTTGACCTTGTTCTGCTACATCATCATTTATTGGTAGCAAAAATACCAGTTAGTTTCCTGGCATAGTCAGAAGGCTGAGGTTAAAGCCTCAAGATTATAGCAACGTAAAATGGCAGAAACATGGCCTTGACTCCTGATGCTCCATTTCAGCACTCATGGACGGGGAAGCACCAGTCCCTTCCCTGCATGACCAAAGTATCCAAGGCCTTGAGATTGAAGCTACCTGTTGTGGCAAATCAGTGGCTTCTAGTCTTGATCTATTGAAGGATGAATTGCCTTAATCACTCAATTACAGTCAGTTTCCATAAAACTATGTGGGAGACCCAGAAGCCATCCTGCAGGGGATCCATCAAATTAGTCCTTATCTCTCACTGTCTGACATGCATCTCAATCTCAACATGTCCAAAAACAAAAATCCTTAAATTCTCCCCACTAAAACCTAGCTCCTCTATAGTCTTCCTCAACTTGGTTACTTACAATTCTATCCTCCCAAAGAGTTTGTAGTCATCTTTGACTTCAAGTTTTCTCTCACATTTCACAACCAATCAAATGGCAATTATCGTTGATTCCCCTTTAATAATACATCCAGAACTCAACAACTATTCGCTGCTGTCTTCATTGTCTGAGTGACCAACCTTTCTCACCTGGTATAATAGTTTCCTAGGACTGCTACACACTGAGTGGCTTAAACAACGGAAATTCCTTGTCTCACAATTCCAGAGGCTGTCAGTCTGACATCAATGGTTGGTTCCTTCTGAAAGCTGTGAGGGAGAATCTGTTCCATGTCTCTCTCCTAGATTTTGGAGGTTTATAAGTATTCTTTGGCTAATAGATGCATCATCCCAATCTCTGTCTTCATGTTCGCATGGTATTCTCCCTGTGTGCATGTCTGTGTCCAAACTACTCCTTTTTAAAAGGACACTGGTCATATTGGATGGGAGCCCACCCTAATGACCTCATTATAACTTGTTACCCCTGTAAATACCTATTTCCAAATGAGGTCACATTCTGAAGTACTGGGGGTTATGACTTCAATAGCTTTCTGGGAGACACAAGTCAACCCATAACACCTGGATTACTTGAGTAGCTTCTTAACTGGTGTCCCTGTTTCCACCCTTCTCAATACTACCTATTCTCACCTCAGCAGCCAGAGTAAAGCAGTAATGGAATTCAGTAACACTGCCCACCTCTGAGTAAAGTCCTCTCATGGCTCCCTGTCCTGTTTAGAGTAAAAACCAAGTCCTTATGATGCCGTCCAATGTCCTATGTGATCTGATGAGAAAATCAAATGGCAATGATCAATAGTCCACCTAGGATAAAAGTTTAAAATCTCAAACTATCAAAGGACCATTATTGTTTTGCCCCTCTCTGCAAACACTGTCATTACTTTGTAGCTCTTTAGTATAGATCAGGGGTTGTCAAACCATGGCCTGTAGGTCAAATGCAACCCATCACTTGTTTTTCTAAATAAAACGTTATTGGAACTTAGTCACATTCACTTGATTGCCTGTGGTCTATGGCTGCTTTCAGCTACAGTGATGGAGTTCCCTAGTTGTAACTGATCGTATGGCCCAAAAGGCCTAAAATATTTACTACCTGGTCCTTTATGGAGAAAGTGTGTTGACCCCTGACACAGATCTTCAATATTTTACTGCTCTAGACAAGTACGCCAATCTCTTTTTAAATCCTAATTGTTTTACTGAGCAAACACCAGCAGCCTCTTTCCAATTTAACCACATCAAATGCTCATTTGAAGTGTGTCACCTTATGACTTTCTTCTGGGCACTGGGAGGTCTCACTTTCCCTACTTAATTATTATATATTCCTTGGCCTTCTCTTCTCCTGATGACCACAGTGCAAGTCCTGAAGGGCGTCTTAAATATATTTATGTAAAGTAAGGCCTATAATTCTAAAGTTTTAAGAAATTGAGGTGTGATGACCTCTAGGCTTTGGTTGGTGAACGTTTTTCTTCTTTCTTTTTTCAGAGTAGGTCTTAAAAAGAGCAAAGTCTTACTTTTAAAATTTTGTGTGTGTATGTGTCTTTTCTTCCCCCCCAACAAGAGAGTTGGTTTCTCAAACTATACCTCTCCGGTATTGTCTCCTGTCATCTTGTCCTTCCTCAGTCCCCTTAAGCCCCAATGCTCCTCTTTTTTTTTTTTTTTTTTTTGAGATCCCATCTCATGCCATCTCATGACTTTTGTCTTTGCCATGCTTTCCACCGGGATCCCCCCAAATATACACATGGCTCACTCCTTACCTCCTTCAAGTATTCACTCACATGTTGACTTCTCAAAAAAGACTTCTTTGACCACACCTTAAAGCTGTTATTGACACACTGACTCTCCTGTTTCACAACATAGAACTCACCAATGTATAACATACTATAAAATTTACTTTATAATTTTGTTGTTAACTGTCTTCCTTCTTGGAGTATGCACTACATAGTGAACTATACACTGTTCTGTGTCTAGAACAGTGCCAGGCATATAATAGGCACTCAGTAAATACGACTGGCAGAAATTAGAATACAAACAATTCCACATACAATAACACAACACCAAACCAACAGCGTCGAGTTCAGGATCAAGGTGTAGCAAGAGTTACACATTTCTTGGCATTAATCATTCATAAAGGGGATAGTATTTACTAAGTGTCTATTAGAAGCCTAGCACTATTCTATGAAACAAGAGATGTACAGCCCGCTATATTTTTCTCTTTAACACTTATCACTCCCCGACTTTATATAATAGACATATATTTACTTGCTTATCATCTACCTTACCTCCCAATTTTCCTCCAAGTGGTATGCCAGCTCAGTAAAAACTGTCATTTCTCCTGTTGTGTTCAATGCTCTATTCCCAGTTCTTGGAAAAGTACCTGGCCCATGGTAGCATCAAAAGGTAACTGAACTAGTATGATTTGTTTTTGAGGCTCTCCCCCATGTACACTATTTCATTCTCTTCCAAACTGTCCACCTTACTCCCTTTACCAGCTCTTTCCTTCCACATCTGAGGCTTTTTGGTTTAGTGTTTTGTAAAGGTGAGCAGTCTTCACCCTTTGATATAATATATTGCAATGATATTTTTAATAGCAGCAAATATCATTTGGAGATAGTATCATTGAATCTAGTATCCTTCTCAAACTTCATAATAGCAGTTTGTTCAAAAGGAAGATATGAGTTTAATGTAGCAGCACTGATTTTCTCATGTGAATTGTAACTGGCTCTACATGTTAGGGAGAAAGGCAACAAAGCTCTCTGTATTGAGTGCCCACTCTGAGTCAGCTTCATCACATAACTGAATTGTTAACTTGCATAACAACACTTTGAGCTAAATTCTACTACAAACTTTTTACACTTGAGAAACTGAATCCCATGGAGGTGAAATTCCTGCTCAAAATTCATACAGCTGGTAGCAGGCAGAGCTGCATTTGCACCAAAGGCTTCCTGGCTCACGTCTTCTCATCATCCTGCTCTCCAATCCAAAGTTCCCAAAGCATTTTAAATGCCATGAATGCGTGCAAATAAAGAGAGATTTATTATAGCTAATAATAAGAGTCTCCATGAGGCCTTTAGGAAACAAAATTGGAGTGTCAAATCAAAGAACAGTAAAAAAGGCATAATTACAATAAAAATATATTAACATGAAGTAATATACGTTACAACTACTGTGTTAGCTAAGAAGTGATCTACATGCCTGGTGTGAGAAGCTGTGAAAGAGGGAAACTGTAGCTCTTGTATTTTAGGTCAGTGTTTCTCAGACTTAAATAATGGATAAATCTAAAATAGATAACTAATGAGAACCTACTGTATAGCACAGGGAACTCTACTCACTGCTCTGTGATGACCTAAATGAGAAGGAAATCCAAAAGGGCAGAGATATAGGTATACGTATAGCTGATTCATTTTGCTGTACAGTATAAACTAACACAATATTGTAAAGCAAATATACTCCAATAAAATATATATATATATATTTGTACATATAAAAAACAAAAAGACAAAACAAAACAAAGAACTACATAGAACTGAATTCAGCCAACGTGAATGAGCTTGAAAGATGACCTCAAGCTCCGGATGGAACCACAGCACAGGTGACACCTTGATTTTAACTTTGTGAGACTATGAGCAGAGAACCCAGATGTTCTGTGCCCAGACCTCTAAGCTAGAAAACTGTGAGATAATAAATGGGTGTTGTTGACTAAGGGAGAAGAGAAAGATCTACTTTAGAGTAAAAGGCTGACAAAAAATATAGAAAGAATGAAGAAATGATGAAGTTAGGTAATCAACAGTTTGCAACTATAATAATAAAAAAGTGATTCAGGCAAGCATCTTCTAAGGGGGAAAGGTTTGATTACGAACAGGTTATTTACAACATCTCAAAATATTTCCCTACAAATTATGTATTAGTTTCAAAAGGAAAAAAAGTTAATATGGTAACGACTCCTTAACTAAATAATCAAAATATGTCAACAATAAGGAACAATCACCTGAGGATACATCATCATAATGTGGTATTTCAGCCAAAAATGCATAATTTGAATCTAATTACGAGAAACATTGGAGAAACACAAATTGGGAAGCATTCAATAAAATAATCTCCTGTATTCTTGAGAAATATCAATGTCATAAAAGACAAAGAAAGGCTGAAGAATCTTCCATATTTAAAAAATCTGGAGAGATGCGACAGCTAAAGGCAATATGTCATCCTAGACTGGGAAAAAAACCTACTATAAAGGACATTATTGGAACAATGGGTAATATTGCAGTGTGGACTGTAGTTTAGATAAAAGTATTGTATCAATGTTGAATTTCCTGAATTTGATAACTGTACTCTGGTTATGTAAGAATATTCCCACTGAAGTTTTAAAGGGTAAAGGGGCATGATTAATGCAACCTACTCTCAAATGGTTCTGGTGGAAAAACTTATTTTTTACACACATGCACACACATACACACAGCATGATAAAGACAAAATGTTAAAATTTAGACAAATGTTAAAATTTTAAAATCTGAGTAAATGGTTATGAGTGTTCTTTGTACTATTGTTACAATTTTTCTGTAAGTTAAAAATTGTTTCAAAATAAAAAGTAAAATCAGATTTTTTCAAATAAAAAAAAAAAAACCCCTTTAAAAGAAGAAAATAAATCACTCTCTGACCTTTAGGATTTACTTGAATTTTCTTTACTGCAGCATTAGCTGACTGTGCTTAAAATTTCATGTTTATTGATTTTATACAACTGAAAACAGTTTAAAATATTGAAAACTACAAAACTATAAAAACAAAATTTGTTATCAATACTTAGTGTGGTTCATGGAGCTGTTTGATTACAGTAAATGTTTATCCCAATATAAAATATAACTCTGATATACAAAGTGTAGGATTTTTTAGTTGGTCTTGAGTATAGTACCCACTACTATGTAATTACTCAATTATCCCTCTATTTTCCTCTTTTGGAACTAGTGCATAACCTTTGCATGGTGGTTGATTTTCATTAGAAACAAATACAATATTTCCTACGAAGTCCTCTTCTGTTTGTACTGATATTGTTTGGTCTGTTTGTAGTCTGAGTCAATTAAAATAGTACTAACTGGCACTCATTCTTCCATAAATGCATTTGAAAGTAGGCATTGAATATGCCAGCATTGGGTCATAAGGTGATCATGCAGGTGATTCTGATTATATTTATTTTAAAAATTAATAAAATAAAAACTCAAAGTATTATTATAGAAAAATAAATATTTTTAAGAATATGAATACATATCTGTCCCAGCCATCCCTTCCACCCCTTACCCCATCCTGAATAGCCAGTTTACAAAATACTGTGATGGATTATTTCTAGTTCTTGACATATATTTTCTTTTCATGTATCAATATCTCTCAAAGTTTATTGGCACAACTGAAATCTACTAACTGTAAATAAATAGAAACATATTTCAAAAATAGGTTTTGAACACAGACTGTTACATGTTCACAGAATATGGAGTTTGAATTTGCAAAATATTTAGTGAGTTTAAAAGTCAGATTCATTATTTTAAATACTCATGAGACAAATATTAAAAATGAAGAAATTTTAGGATAAATTCAAAAGTATTATAAGAAATCTTATTTTTCAACCTGATGCTAGGGTTTCATTTGTTGGTATGTATCTTGGTATTAAGAAGAGACCAAACAAAAAAGATAAAGAAAAAAAAAAATGGTGACATAGAAAAGGGCATACAAGGGTTATCTGAATTATAGGACATTGACTTTTACCTTTCTCCCGACACACTGAAAAGTTTTGTTGATTTTAAACACACTTATCATTAGCTTCTGCTCTCTATAAAGAAACAAAATCCTCAGGCTTCCCTGGTGGCGCAGTGGTTAAGAATCTGCCTGCCAATGCAGGAGACAGGGGTTCAAGCCCTGGTCTGGGAAGATCCCACATGCCGCGGAGCAACTAAGCTCGTGCTCCACAACTACTGAGACCGTACACCACAACTACCGAGCCTACATGCCACAACTACTGAAGCCTGCGCTCCTAGAGCCCGTGCTCTGCAACAAGAGAAGCCACCGCAATAAGCCCGTGCACCACAACAAAGAGTAGACCCCGCTCACCGCAACTAGAGAAAGCCTGCGTGCAGCAACAAAGACCAAACGCAGCCAAAAATAAAAATAAATAAATTTATATAAAAAAAAAGAAACAAAATCCTCTTCCCTTCGTGAAGCTTTCTTGAATGTTAGATAAGGGTAGTTTGTATACAGGAGGGTTTCTACTGTGCCCACAACTGTTTCTGGTACATTTCCTGTCTGCTTGTAGCAAATCAAAACCTTTTCTTATGGCTTTCCATTTGTCTTACTGCCATTTATAAATACATTTGCATAATTCTTCATTCACATACTCTACAATCCTAGGTTGACCCATCAATTTAACTTACTTAGTATGGTAATTACTGAGCAGAAAACTTTAATTGCTTTGCGAAACTGTAATGCAAATTATTCAATAGGGACCTTACTTAATTAAAGTCTGGTACTTTGTGTTTTCCAATATTCACCAATTCATATAACTGAAATTGCTGTGTTACATTGTAGATACATGTCTATTAGCTACTCTTCAGCATTATAATTTAATCTCATGAATTTTATTAAGAAGTAATGACAATTCCTCTTGTCAACACCTTGACAATTAGTTATTACCTTATTTCTTATAATCTAAGACATCATTGATTTTCAGAGACACCGTTATTTTATAACCACTAAGAAAGAAAAATTACAGCTAAAATTGACATTCTTCTGTCATATGATAACTCCAATTTCCAACTGTTAAAATATATTTTTATGTTCATTCTAACCATGTCTAAGCGACACCAAAAATTAATTAAAGAAGAGCACAGTTATAAAGAATGCCATAGATGCTGTACTGTTTAATTACACAGTACTAAAATCAGTAAACTAGAATTTTTCTGTTGTTTGAATTTTGAATGCACATACCTTATTACTATAATACAGCTGTTTTATTTTTAAATATCCTTACCTTAAAATTTGTATGATGTTGAGTCTTCATTAGTTGTGGGTATGTCTAAGTGTTCTGTTAAATTGTAAGCTCTCAGTGGAAAGGAAATATGTCTTCCTTATGTAATATTTGATATATTCAAAAGTTTATTAATGAATGTGAATGTATAATTTGTCAATAATTATAAAATGAAAAGCTGTGAACAAACCACTCAACTTAAGATGTATATTCCCCAATACGATTGATGCCAGATGCTCTATGTATTCTCTCTGACTTAATATTTCATCCACCATCAGTGGTAACAAATATCCTCAACTTTATTTTTCATGTTCATCTTGTCTTATGTTATAGTGTTACTCCCTCATACATGACTTTTTGTGTGATATATTATTTTTTAGCTTTATAAATATGTTATCAAGGATTTTGTCCTCAACATCTATTTGTGCTGTTGCATGTAACTGTAGCTCATTGATTTTGCCTGTTCTATAATATCTCACTGTTTGAATCTCCCAAAATTTACATATCCCATTTTTATGAAAATTTGGGTTTTGTCCAGGGTTTTGTTTGTTTACTGTTGCTAATGTGAAAAAGACACACTATACATTCATTTGCAGGTTCTCCTGGAAAACCAGTAAGAGTTTTTCTAGTGAACAGACACACACAGAGCAATGGAATAGTTGTGTTATATAATATAACATATATGTCCAGCTTTATGAGTTAGTGCTTTCTAAAGATGATTCATTCACACATCTACCAGAAGTATAAAAGTGTATCTATTTCCATACTTTTGCCAACAATCAGTATAGTCAGGGTTCTTGATTTTTTTGTTGTTATTGAGTTTTGTGTTTTAATCCATCTAGGGGTATAAAATCAATCTAGTGGTATTCGAGTCTATATTTACATTTACATACATGGTTGAATCATTTATAATACAAGTTTTTGTGCATAGTTAATTTCTTGCAGCACAATATTTTCTTGAAATTCACTTATTTTATGAGTATCAGGAGTTCCTCCCTTTTTGCTGTTGAGTAGCAATCAATTGTATACACGTAAATCAATTTGTTTATTCATTCACTTATTGATAGTTTTGGCTATTATGAATAAAACTGTTACAAACATTTGTTTATAAACAGAGTTTTCCCAAAGATAGTTTTTATATTTCTCTTGGATAAATAGATAAGAGTGAATTTTAGGGATCATTTTTAAGGGTAACATTTTAAAAAGCAGTCAAAAACTTTTTCAAAGAGGTTATACAATTTTATATTCCTGCTAGTAATATTATATGAGTGTTACAGTTGTGCCAATCCTTACTAACACTTGATATTGTAAGTATTTTTTATTGTGACCATTCTAGTGGCTGTATAGTGGTATCTCATTGTGGTTTAATACTGCCTTTTAAAGAACCCAATCACATTGAGCATTTTTTTCATGTGCTTATAGGTAATTTTTACATATTCTAGATGAAGTGTTCAAATGTTTTTGCCAATACTGGGGGGTATTTCTTCCATATTAGTGAATTATAAGTGTTCTTTATATATCCTAAATAAAAACCCCTTTTCAGATATATACATCATAAATGCTTTTTTCCACTCTGTGGCTTGCATTTATATTTTCTTAACAATATTTTTGAACATCATAGGATTTTAATTTAGTAAAGCATCTTTTTTCTTTTATGCGTTCATACTTTTTTCATCTTATCTATAAAATCTTTATCTACCTTAAGTTGCAAAAATTTTCTCCTATTTTTTCTTCAAGAAATTTGTACAACTTTAACCTTCATATTTATGTCTAAATTCTGCCTTTCGAGTTAATCTTGTTACATGGTGTGAGGTAAGGATCAGGGCCCATGTTTGCCGAATGATGTCCTGTTATTCAGTATCTTTTGCTGTAAAGGCTAGATATTGACTTCCCCATTGAAATACCTTGACACTTTTGATGAAAATAAGTTGACAATGTATGTGTGGGTCTATTTCTGGATTCTCTTCTGTTTCACTAACCTATGCAAACTTCCCTATAGTACATTTTGAAATCAGATAGTTTATGTGTTCCAGCTTTTTTACTGGTTAGCTAAATCCTTTGGCTGTTCTTGTTCTTTTGCATACCCATGGATGGACTTAGAGGGTATTATCTAAGAGGGTATTATCTAAGAGGGTAAAGTAAGTCAGACCGAGAAAGGCAAATACTGTATGATATCACTTATATGTGGAATCTAAAAAATAAAACAAACAAATGAATATAACAAAAAAGAAACAGACTCACAGATAAAAAGAACAAACTAGTGGGGAGAGGGAAGGGGGAGGAGCAAGACAGTGAGGGAATTAAGAGGTACAATCTGCTATGTGTAAAATAAATGAGCTGCAAAGATATATTGTACAGCACAGGGAATATGGCCAATACATTACAATAATTTTAAATTGAGTATTTTTTATAAAAATATTAAATCACTATGTTGTATGCCTGAAACTAATACAATATTGTAAACCAACTGTACTTCAATTAAAAATATGTAAATTCAAGTCCAGTTCTTGTACCATTCATTCTTCACCTGTTTTCTACTTTCTTTTCATTGTGGGTATATATTTCCTCCACCTCGTTAATGAAATCCCATAACACAAAATAATGAATTGTCAAGTCAGACTCCCAAAAGTTAGAGAACTGATCTATTACCAATCTTTAGTAAAACTTTCAAGCTTATGAGTAATCATGAGACACAGACAATGCAGAGAGGACTGGGGCTCTCTGTGGCTCCCAGGTCCTTTCACATTGCATTGAATACAGTCAGCCCAGGTTAACATACGTGTTCTCTAAGTAAGTCTCTAAGTAATATCCCCAGTTGTATTTCACATAGAGAAATGAGTCATTTTGATCATGAAACATTTCCATTTTATGCTGTTACTAGTTTTTGTGTCCTTTTCCAGGGAACCATGCCCCATAAATAAACTGATCCCAAACATGTTTATCATGAACAATTCTAGACAACCAGAATCATTCTGATAAAAATGTTCCACGGTAAGGACTCTCCCAAAAGAAATGTTAGTTTCCTTGGCAGGACATTTAACGTTAGCAGGTTTATAAGGGGATTTGACTAAGTCACCTTCTATGTTTCCTGTGGGTGTCCTCCTTGAAAGGAAGAGAAGGTTTTGCACACGTCCTGCTTAATTATTTATGGTTCAGTGCCTAGCATAACCCACATACTAAGTTCTGCACAAAGTGACTGTTCTTCATGTTTTTCTGGACCTTTCTGTGCCAGTGACCTCATGGTTATTCAGTCCTTAATGCCACAAGACAATACCAGTTAGAGGTTAGCTTCAGCTGACCTCGATTTCTACCCCACTAGCTGAAGGACTCTGTTTCTTAGGATCTTGGTTTCCTCAACTGTAAAACAAGAGGGTAGTATCAGGTGACTTTCAAAGAGGCCTTGATTCATTTTGTGCACTTAATACATTTTTTTTTCTTTCATGTCAAGCAAAGCTGTACTACAAGTCACTTTCCAACGGTTTACCTCCTGCTTAAATCTTCAACAGACTGCTCCTACTCACAAGCAACAAATTTAAAAAGCATCGTTCCTAGACTCATCTCATTTCATTCCAGTGACTTATTGGATAGTCTACCTTGATACTCTAGATTTCAGAGACCAGTCAAATAATCAGGTGGACTTCTTCCCCATTGCCCTTACATTTTATGAGTTTCTCAGTATTAGGCAGTTTATTTTCCTTTTATTTGGCACATTCATGAAGTGACTTAGTAATAAGAGATATAAACTCTTAGAAAACTCAGATTTCATATTTGATAACTGATTTATAGTGTATCATAGGATTGGTTCTAGTTAGTAATATTCTCATCTATGTAGTACTAAAATCACTGTCAGAAACAAAAAGGAAGTAATAATTATTCTGCCTTAAAGAGTTCCTACTTGTTCATATTGAAAAAAAAGAAAAAGGGTGATAATTGTATGTGGTTGCTGATATCTTCCATAAACAGATCTCATGGAATCTTGTCTATTAGTGATAACCATTCATTCATCTTAATGTTTATAACTATTTTCATGGTACAGTTAATAGTGATGGCCAGTTAAAATACACCTGAATTTAACATGTAGCAGGATGTGACTCTCCAGATGACATTCCTAACTACACACAGAGTGGGCTGATTATATCCCTCCCAGACATATTTTTAAAGCCTCGGATCTAAAAACACATTTTGTTTGGACAACAGATAAAGAGCAATGACAGATGAAGCAGTCTGCTGGGTAGCGATTGGAAAAGCAAGGGGATGAGAAGAGCATAGAATCCACCACCTCCACCAACAAAAATGTTACGTGCTTTAGCTATCTCAAACTTACACCTTCTCCACCTGAAGCTTCTTTTCAGTTCACGGCTACTCCACCTCTTCTTTTGCTCTATCCAGAAGACTTGGACTTTTCTTCCTCTCACATTCCAGATCCAATCCACTGGGAATGTTAATGAAAACTAGAGTCAGGAAGAGGTGAAAGTTGTGAAGGCAAATTGTATTCAGGGCTATTGAAATAGGGCAAAAGAGATCCCAGTATCGAACTGGGCTTCGTTCCTAATACAACAGGGGCAAGTGGGAATTGATAACCAAGGGTCAGGGAAGTTGGTGGCTGCAAAATTACTAAGAAGAGTCATCAAGTGTAGGGGGGAATTGTTGCTGAACCAGTCTAACTGGATTCCTGCTGAAGACAGGCCAGGATGATCTGATACCAAGGGTGGAGGTGAGGAATAGTGATCAGATATTGAGGGTGATCAGGGACCAAGGGTGGGGAATTCTGCTAAACAGACTTAGCAGGGTTCTTGCTAAAAATGGATTTTACAGGAATGTACACACATGTGCCTGGAAGAAGGTTCAAGGACCTCGCTAACATTCGGTCAAGCACAGAATCTCTGTAGGATTGGCTCTACTCTCAAAACCCATCTAGCATTTGAACCCTTCTCACCGTCTTCAAGCAACCTACTTGTCTGAGCCACCATACTGCTCACCTGAATGACTACAAGAGCCTTCTATCTGCAATCTCTGCTTCTTTCCTTGCTCCTCTTCGCTACAGAATTCAGAGGGATAACCTTTAAAATGTGAGTTAGATCCCTTTTAAAATGTAGAATGTCAGTTCTCTGTTCACTGCTCCCTTGACACTTTGATTCAAAACCCACGCCAATCACTGAGGATCCCCTACGTGACCCACTTCTTTGATCTTCCCAGCTGCTCTCCCCCTTGCTCTCTCTACCCCAAGAACACCAGCCCCCTTGTTCCTTTGTGAGTACAGCAAGCCATGCCCATCCTAGAGCCTCACGCCCTCCCTTTCTTCCGATGTTGATTAAATCTCACCTCTACTATAAGGTCTACCCTGAACACCCTTTTTAGCTGTGCAATCTGTTACAGCCCACAGCCCATTGTCAATTCCCTTAATATTGCTCTGCATTTTCTTTTTTTCACGATAACCATTTTCTAACCATACGATATCATTTATGTTTATATTTAGGAATTATTATCTATCTGTTCCCTGATAGAATATAAACCTCACAGGACAGGAATTGTTTCTTTAATGTATCCTAAACTTTTGAAACAATGTCTGAGGTGCAATAAAAATGTGTTCAATGGATGAATTAGTGCAACATGCTTATTTTCTTCCAAACTATCACTCTACACCAAGACATCGATATTGGATCTGGCTCCGTACTAGGTCCTTGGGACACAAGGAGAGATAATAGGTGCTGCCTGACCTAAAGAAAGTCACAGTCTAATTGGGAAACACAGACCATGAAGAATAGATTATAATACATTGCTGAATGGATGTGGGGTATGCATACTGGGAACCCATGTTTAATGGGATGGGTCCGTATTCCTCTTCCTTTTTATTCCCCAGATAGTACTTTTGTTGCCTTCTTTTATCCTGCATTTTCACTCCCTAGGCTCCTTTTTATGAAGGGTATATTGTTAGACAGAATGAATTTTTAGGATTTAAACACTGTCAGCGTTCATCCACTGTGGAATATGAAGGGAACAATATCCTCAGTGCAAAAATGCCTAGGAAACTTGAGATGTTCCCCATAATAATGTCGGTAGTCTATGTTATATGATGCTCAGAGGCAAAAAGAGGAAAATAAGATCATGAGATGACAAGCAATGGGATGAGTGTCTCTGTAATTGAGGTGATTAGATTTGCTTTCTCTTTCTCCTTCATTGTCCCCAGCTTATTATTTGACGAAGTAGATTGTTATGGAGATGGTAGAACTAGGAAAGATGTAATATATATAAAGCTGTCTGAAAGTGTACTATTTGAGCTGGGCTTCAGTCATTGCAGCATGTGTTTTAATGATGACAAGTAGCGTTGTGAAGTAAATAATATGTCCTTTTTTTTAATGTACAAGGATGTTTATTGAAGCATTATTTACGATGGCAAAAAAAAAAAGCAAAAAAACCCATGAAACTGGAAGCAAACTGAATGCCCATCAGTCAGGTAATGGCTGAATAAACTTTGGTATACCATCACTACTGAACACAGGGAAATAAAAATAGCATCATAACAAATTGAATGAAGAAGCAGGTATGTGAATTTAATTATCTTCTATTAAGCCAGATACCAGCGACTTGGAAAATGTACAACGTCATTCTTTACATTGATTTTTGTTTTTTAAAATATAGGTATTTTTCATTCAACATATTAACTGTGTTAACATGTATGGGTTTGTTGGAGTTTATAATGAATTAATACGTGAATATTTTGGCAATTCTCGTTGATGAGAATTATTAGGAAACTACAAATTTAATTAGAAGAAAAATTTGACAACCCAATAAAAAAATTGGCTCATGACCTGAGCAGACTTCACGAAAAGCAAATCCAAATGATTGATAATTACATTAAAAAGTCCTCAATTCTATTATTAAAAAAATATATAGTAATGTTAGTAGTATTGGACCAATGTTAATGTCCTGGTTTTGATCATTTTCCTGTGGTTACATAAGATGCTAACATTAAGGGGAGTAGGCTGAGGGTATGCAGGAATTCACTATTCATTTTTTTGTTTGAGGTATAATTGAAAAATAAAATTATATACATTTAAAGTATACAATTTGATGTTTTGATATATGTATACATTGTGAAATTATCATGACAATCAAGCTAATCAACATACCCATTACTTCCACGTAGTTATTTGTGTGTGTGGGGTGGGTGGGTGAAAACACTTAAGATCTAAATTCTTAGCAAACTTCAAGTACACAATACAGTCTAGTTAACTAGAGTCACCATGCTGTACATTAGATTTCTAGATTTTATTTATCTTGAATAACAGAAACTTTTACCAATATGCAACCCTTTGACAAAAATTTTTGACCAACATCTCCCCATTTTCCCCACTGACCAACCCTTGGAACCCAGTATTCTACTCTGCTTCTGTGAGTTCAAATACTTTTAGATCCCACATGTAAGTGAGGGCATGTCTTTCTGTGTCTGGCTTATTTCACTTAAAATAATGCTTTCCAGGTTTATCCATACTGTTATAATATCAAAATGTCCTTCTTTTTTAATGTTGAATAATATTCCATTGTGTATATCACACTTTCTTTATCCATTCATCCACTGACGGACATTTAGGTTGTTTCCATTTCTTGCCTTCTGAGAATAATGCTGCAATGAACATGAGAGTACAGATGTCTCTTTGAGATACTGATTTCATTTCCTTTGCGTACATACCCAGAAGCTGGATTGCTGGGTCCATATGGCCATTCTATTTTTAATTTTTTGAGGCACCTCCATACTGTTTTCTATAATGACTATACCAATTTACATTCTCATCAACAGCGCACAAGAGTTCATTTTTCTTCATAGCCTTGCCAACACCTGTTATTTTTTGTGGTTCTGAAAACAACCATTCTGACTGGAATAAGGTGATGTCTCACTGTGGTTTTGATTCGCATTTCCCTGATAATTAGTGATGTTGAGCACATTTTCATATATCTGTTGTTTTTTTGTAAGTCTTCTTTCGAAAAATGTCTATTCAGATCTTTTGTTCATTTTTTAATAGGGTTGGTTATTTGGCTTTTGCTATTGAGTTGAGTTCCTTATATTATAAATATTAACCCCTTATCAAATATATGGTTTGCGAATATTTCCTCCTACTCTGTAAGTGGCTCTTCTATTCTGCTGATTGTTTCTTTTGCTGTGTAGAAGATTTTTAGTTTGAAACAATCCTGCTCGCCTATTTTTGTTTTTGTTGCCTCTACTTTTGGTGTCATATCTGAAAAATCATTGCCCAAGCCAATGTCAAGAAATTTATTTTCTATTTTTTTTTTCTAGTAGTTTCACTCTTTCTGGTCTTTAAGACTTTAATCCATTTAGAGTTGTTTTTTGTATATGGTGTGAAATAAGGGTCCAATTTCATTCTTCTGCATGAAGATACGCAGTTTTCCCAGCCTTAGCCTCTGTCTTCTTTAGTTTTCTCTGGTGCTCCCATGGAGACCACAGCTACTGAGGGGCAGTTGCAGCTGTGCAAAAGAGGCACAGAGACCCACACAGAAAATAAATTATTCTGCAACACTGTGAAGAAATGGCTAACTCAGCTGAAGAAAGGCATTTATGGAAGACTTCCCTAGGAGGAATAAAAAAATAATGTTAAGACAAGTCAAGGGAGGTGGGAGAAAGGCATCCTAGGAGAAGCGGCCAGCTTGAGCAAAGGAACACCAGGCTTCAGAAGCCACACAAAGGACATGGAGGAACTGCCTAAAGATTTGGTGTTGCTGGGACTCCAAATCAAGCAGGATGTATAATATTCAAGATATTGCATGTCTTCCTATATTTTCACCTTCTCTCTACTCTCCAATCTTTTCTGCCATGTACACAGTCTCTGGATGATTTTATCTGTACCTACTTATTCAATGTCTATATCTCTCCAGACTCTGATTTCTAGCATCATCTCTCATTTCTTTTGTCTTCTATGCTCAGTGATTTTCTAGACTGTTGGAGCACGCTAATTTCATTGATATTTTCTTGGCTGCTTCCCTTTACAACTTCCTAAAGAATTCAAGATACTTTTGTAAGTACACTCTCCTTTAGGATTTGACTTTGACTTTTGATACTGTTCTTGCTTGTTTTTCCTTTCTCTCTGACAATTCTTTGCATGCCTAACTTTCTGGGTTCCCTGCCTTTTCCCTTAAACATTGGTGGCATCAATTCTTTTAAGACTGGTTTTGAGTTAGTTCACTGAGACACACAAATTCCACCAAAATTTGTCTAATGATCCCTAAATGTTCTGTCCTACATTTTCAAATACCTAATGAGTATGACCTCCTGAATATGTTGTCACCACATCAAACTCAGTACTTTCTTAACTAATACTATCATCTTTCATTAAATCTCAATTGCTGTGACTTTCAGACCCCTTGGGTGATTTTTGGCACCATCTGTGATTTTTTTGCTCTTCATGCATTGTATTTAAATGCAATCAATTGCCATCTCCAGTGCCCTCTGCCTCTAAATTATCTCTGAAATGGATCCCTTCCTCTCCACTTTTACCATTACTCTGAGACTTCAGTTCTATGTCTCTTCTCAGCTATGCAATTTAAAATAATTCCTTCACTTTCAGCCTCAACTTGTTCCAATTAAGGAATGTTATTTTAATAAGAGTATAGAAGGTAAAGTATGCTGTACTTTCTTCTTACAAACCTTCCCTAACTTTCCTTGACTGCACGATTAAGCATATATTCTTAGCCTACCTCTGTAACAAAGTTAGTTCCATCCTGCCATTCAAACTGTATTTTATAGCCCTTCCCAACACATGGCCTAAGGTCTGGCCAAATTGAACCTTGCACATCTCTTTATGTGACTTGAACCTTTCCACTCAGGCTGCCCATGCTCGTGCCTCCATTTGTCATATTGTTCCTCGTAGCTCCTTGTTTCTAAATTGGACCCATTTTTTAAGTCTCACTCTTAAAAAGTCATTTTTTAAGGACTTTTCTGAATTCTTCAACCAGAGTAATTTTCTACCAAATCTATGTATGCTTCGAACTTGTGTATAGCTTTCTAAGTGTACCTAGCATAAATTATTTCATACTATAATTCTTTGTAAACAATATTTATCTTCTCCCATGGAGTATTTGTAAGCCCTTTGATATCCCAGTCTGTTACTTTCTTTTACTCAGCTCCTGCTTTCCCCCTAAACACATAGCACATGGTACATTTTTTTTTAAAGCTGATTCAATATATATGCAAATATATAATTATGAATGTCATCCACAGATACATGTGTGCATGCATGGAAATATCTCATTTCCCTGGACTATTTCAGCAGCACAGGATCCATTTTTATGCACTTACAGGCTCTCGACTATGTTCAGAATAGTTTGTCACTTTGAGACACATATGACAATATAGTGTTACTTAATGTACATATGAGTATTCATATATCAGGATTTCTCAACCTTGGCATGATTGACATTTTGGGTCTAATAATTCTTTGTTGTGGGAGGCTGCCTTGTGCACTGCAGGGTGTTTAGCGGCATCCCTGGACTCTACCCGCTAGATACCAGGAACACCACTCCCCTATTGTGACGATCAAAAATGTCTTTTGCTGTTAGCACTGCTCACGGGGGGCCAAGTTCACTCCCACTCTTATTGAGAATGATAGTTTTATAACAGTGAGTATCCAACCATATATCCACATGTATTAGTAAGAGTAGGTTGTGTTGTGCATCAGTAACAAAGCCTAGCCTTATTACAATATGTGTCTCTATCTCATTCACTCAGAGCCCAGTGGTGATATTCCCATCTGGGAGTCTTCCCCGAGTGAGCTTTTACCATGCAGGGGCTCAAATCTGAGCTCCTCCTGTTATGAGTCTTAACAGTCTCAGAAGTCTCTGCTTTGAGCTGCATGTACGTGTGTGAGAGATAAAGCAGTGTATTGTGGAAGATAATTAGAAGCCGGACCTGAAAATAGATTCCATTTCTTCTACTCAGTTCACTCACCAAAACAAGTCTCATGTGTCACCTCTATGCAAAGGAGTTTGGGGATTGAAACCTTCTTGTGTCCAGAGGAAAACAAAACAGTTTGATAAACATATTGTTTCAGTCACATTACATATGAATCATTGAAATTTAATAATAAGAATTTTTGACCATTACTGACCATTAAAAAATGTATTCAATAATAGTTTAGAAATTCTATGTGGAAGTTTCATTTCCTTCCACAATAGAGTTACGGAGACTGAATTTACCACACATCCTCTCCGTCCCACACATGTGAAGCAACCGCAAAACAAACAAAATACATGAAACAGCAATTGTCACGATAGTGATCTTTAACAGAAAACAAACAGGGCAAGCTTTATTTGTAATAGCCCCAAACTAGAAAAAAGCAAAATGTCCACGAACAGATTAATGGATGAATAGACTGTGGCATATCCATAGAATGGGATATCACTCAGCAATATAGAGGGATGAAATATTGATAAACTTGACAATATGGAAGATTCTTAAAATAATAGTGTTGAGTTAAAGGCATCAGGCAAAAATACAATACTTACCATATGATAACATTTATATAAAACTCTAGAAAATGCAAACTAATCTACAGTGAAAGAAAGTCCATCAGTAGTTGTCTGGGGACATGTGGAGGGGGAAGGTGAGAGGGAGAGTTTACAAAGGGGCATAAGGGAAACTTAGGAGTGATGGAAATGGTCACAATCTTGATTGGGGTGACTGTTTCAGGGATGTATACATATATCTACACTTATTAAACTAAGTACTCAAATCTGTGCAGTATATTTTTATTTTAGTTATGGTAACTAAAATTTTTTTCATTTCATTGAAGTGTAGTTGATTTACTATGTTGTATTAATTTCTTCTGTACAGCAAAGTGACTCAATTTTATACATATATATAATATATATATATATTCTTTTTCATATTCTTTTCCATTATGGTTTGTCAGAGGATATTGAATATAGTTCCCTGTGCTATACAGTAGGACTTTGTTGTTTATCCAACCTATATATAATAGTTTGCCTCTGCTAATCCCAAACTCCCGATCCTTTCCTCCCCTACCCCCCTCCTTGGCAACCACAAGTCTGTGGTGTCTATATTTTGAGTCTGTTTTTGTTATGTAGATATGTTGATTTGTATCTTATTTTAGATTCCACATATAAGTGATATCATAAGGTATTTGTCTTTCCCTTTCTGACTTACTTCACTTAGTATGATAATCTCTAGGTCCATCATGTTGCTGCAGATGGCATTATTTCATTCTTTTTGATGGCTGAGTAATATTCCATTGTATATATGTACCACATCTTCTCAATCCATTCATCTGTCAATGGACATTTAGGTTGCTGCCATGTCTTGGCTATTGTAAATAATGATGCTATGAACATAGGGATGTATGTATCTTTTTGAATTATGGTTTTGTCTGGGTATACGCCCAGGAGTGGGATTGCTGGATCATATGACAACTCTATTTTTATTTTTTTGTAGAACCTTCATACTGTTTTCCATTGTGGCTGTGCTTTGTGCATCTGCAATTATTTTGGCCTTAGAGAGAGTTAATTTTCTGGAGAGTCTGGACAAACCAAAGCACATTAAAATTGAGTTACATTATGGTAGTTTTAATGTAATTCAATTTTAATGTGCTTTGGTCCATCCAGAGTATCCAGAAAGTTAACTCTCTCTAAGGCCAAAATAATTGCAGACACACAAAGCCTGACACCCTTAACACAGGCCTCCCTTTCTTTTTTTTTTTTTGTAAATTTTCTTTTTAAATTTATTTATTTATTTATTTATTCATTTTTGGCTATGTTGGGTCTTCATTTCTGTGCAAGGGCTTTCTCTAGTTGTGGTGAGCGGGGGCCACTCCTCATCGCGGTGCACGGGCCTCTCACCGTCGTGGCCTCTCTTGTTGGGAGCACAGGCTCCAGACGCGCAGGCTCAGCAGTTGTGGCTCACGGGCCCAGCCGCTCCGTGGCACGCGGGATCCTCCCAGACCAGGGCTCGAACCCGTGTCCCCTGCATTAGCAGGCGGATTCCCAACCACTGTGCCACCAGGGAAGCCCGCCTCCCTTTCTTATATTACATGGACTTGGCCTTACTTTCTTAGGAAGTAGGAATCAACATTCATAGGGAGGAGTAGCAGAAAATAAATAATAAAACTTTAGGCAAGAAAAGAAGAATTTAAATCAAAGCTTCTGAATTCAGGCTTCTTGCTCAAAGTGCCCAATCTTTGTTTCAAACATACTGGAATTTCATCAAGGCCAAAATTTGCTCAAGATTCCCAAGTCAAATGAATTATTTGCATGTTTATGGGATGCAGGGGCTGCTTTAGCCTGAGCCGTTGAAAATGCATCAGTGGCCTGGCCTTGAGATAGTGGCTCTGAGATGTGTCTATTTTGAACTAAGTTTCAGAGATTCAGCGACCCTCTCTAGCTTGTGCAAGGTCACTGGCTCCCCAAGGTTCCAGGTCTTATTTTACTTAAGCCTCATTTCTCCACTTTCAGATCCTAAAGGAAATTTTTATCAAAAGCGTATTCAGTGCCAGGCCAAAGATACCTGTCAATGAAAAAAAAAGTTAAGTTTCCAACCATCTATACCATTGGTTTCTCAAGAAGGAAATCATTGATCTCTCTGTTAGAGCTGTGGAGAGAAGTTTAATAAAAAAGAAAAATATGGCTCAAGTGTGAAAATCAATGCAGTTGAGAGAAAAAAATGGACTAACAGAGACTTTGTAGATATTCCACAAAGAAGGAGAAAGAAATGACAATTGAATTTCAGTGAAATAGAAATACGATGAGAAATGAAATCACTTTGTTCATGCAGTTTAATTTCTAAGAAGAATGTCTTGAGGGAAAATATTCTGTAATTTTAATTCTAATCCTGAAGCAAATACTCTAAGTTTTTTTAAATGACTGCCAACTTTAAATAAATAAGAGAATGTATTTTTTAACTTATATGAAATAAAAGTTTTATCCTCCAGAGTCTGACCTATTTTCATACATATTGATTTGCTAGCTTCAAATGAGGTTTTTTTCCTTTTTCTCTTTTTACAATTGGCAAAAAGAAAATTAATCTCTCCCAAGACATGGTAATACAATTGCCTTTTCTTCCACTTTGAATTCGCTGATAGTCTAGCATAGAACTTGATGTATTTTCTTGAAAGTGTTAGGAGTAGAGACGTGACTCAAAACTATTATATCTATAGTAGAAAATATATTGTAGCATCACATTTTCTATACCTACTGCGAACACAACCATAAATGTATGACGGAAGAAACGTTTACGGAAATCTCTACCACATGGAAGAGAGTTTTAAACTCATAAGTATGATTTAGGGCAAAAAACAAATTATTTGGAGGTAGCAAAACTTGAGTTCAAGACCTGTCTTCACCCCTGTTAAGATGTGGATAGTAGAACGTTAAACTGAAAATTCCTACTGAGATTCTAATATGGCAGACATTAAATATCAAAGTAAAATGTGAAAAAGACCACCCAATTTTGATGACTCTGAAACCCCCTCCATTCCCTATTCCCATTGAGCGTATTAAAGGATGAGGAAAAGAGCAGATTGGTGCTGTGGGGTTGGATGGATTTGTCTGAAGAACTCTCTGCTGTGAGTCCCGTGGCTCCACAAGGCAGAACTTTGGGAGGCATGGGTCCCTTCTCTCAAACCTGGTAAGAAGATCCTTAAAAAGACTAGTCAGTAAGTTTTATAAATTATAATTCCACTCTGTAATTGAGAGATGAGAGTGGATTTGAATTCCAACCAAAAAAAAAAAAAAAAAAAAAATAGCCACCAAAAGATCAGTTTAGGACTTACCCAGTGCAGCTGCCTAAGGAAAGGTAAGAAGAGGTAGGACACTGAATTCTTAGTCATTGCAGAAGTCTTTGCAAGCCATGTGACAAACAAGAGACAAGGCTCTGCTGCTATAAAAGTCTCCAGGAGAGAGCATTAGAAGTTGGGGTGGAGGAGATATCAGAGTACCCACATTCCAATCTCAAAAGCACCCAAACGAGGAAGAGTCAGCTTTAAAGATCTCCCAGTCACAGGAAGTGCAAAGCTAACAAGTCAAAAGTAAGGGAGGACTTGAGCTATAAAAATGAGATGCTGGCTGTCCTTCTCTGGATGTTTATTCCCACCTGCCTGAGGCCCTATCTGGGGAGGAAAGTGTTAACAATTAAATGGAACGAGATATTCTAATTTGAAATTGTGTTGTATGATTTAAAGTGATCTTAGGATTTTGTATTCTCTGAGAGCCACCAAAAAAACTCACAAGATTCCTGAAGAGTCATCTAATGGGGCAGGGAAAACACTAGCCCCACTGAGCTGTTTAAAAGCAAGAGAGTGGGCAGCAAAAATTACTTTATTTTCTGTTTGCGTCCCATTGGTAGAGCTTGTTTAAGATACAAGCTACATGGATAATTTTAGGCCTCACTAAACCTGTGTTTCCTTACTGTGACTGAGAGGACTGAATATGATAGAAATAACTTCACCTACCACGCTTCTGAATATTGTTCTCCAGCCCTCTCTTACCATTGCTAGCTTCCTGCTGCCCTCAGTGTCTCCTCTCCTGCTTTCTCTGGCTTCTTTCCTTCATTCAATTATTTTTTCTCCTTTTGAGTCAGTAGTAGAATTGCTGTCACAGAATTTTTGTTTGTGAAATGGAACAGGACAAATTTTAGGCCTACAGCAGAAAAACTTCTCTTTAAAAGTGTAGAACAAACTATGAGGGATACACAAACATTTAATAGTAGATAAAATAATTTGAAAAGTAAAAGAATATGGGGTCCATTCTGGAAGGATCAATCAGCTATTCACACCCTGACAGCAACAATGGAATCTTTGAATGAAGACCTTGAATCATTGAGAAAAAAATGAACTATGTTCATAAGATTATAATTAATAGAGCAGTGGCCAAGGAATCTGGAATAGCTTTTTATCAAATACCATACCAATAGATAATTTGTAGTTATCAAGTAGTTGCTAGATGTGAAATTTACTAAACCTTCAATATCTGTTCATGACAATAATTACCTAACTAAATAGTGATAGAAGAATCACTTCTATCTAATGAAAAGTAGTATTTTAAGTGAGCCAACAATAAATTTAATAATTCAATAATAAAGCATTCTCCTCAAACTCAGAAATAAGAGAAAGATCACTATTATTTTCCTTAATTTTTGGTATTGATACTGAAATGATAGTCATTGAATTAAAACATGAAAAAGAAATACCTGATATAATTTTTTGAAAAAGATAAAGATGTGTTTTCTCTTAGACATAAGCAATCCAAGATTGTCATCATAAGAATGATTACAATTAATAACATATGTCAATGAAGTCAACTACTTAAGATAAATACACAAAAGTTGATCATTTATATATATATATATATATATATATATGGCAATAACTAATTTGAAGATCTAACAAAAAATTCTTAACATGATTTTTAAATTGGAATATCCTAACTTTAAACTGCTTACCAAGGTAATTGTGAGGGGGGAAATATTAATTACACATATGTCACAAGAGCCAAACAGGAAACAAATAAATGGAAAGCCATACCAGGCTTCTTGAGAAGAAGAACAATGTTGGAATTATCACAAATCTTCAAAAGTCCATTTATACTTTTAAACTAATGTCAAAAAAATACTACAAAGAAACACAAAAGACTCTCATGTTTGTATTGAAGATTAAGAGATTAAAACTAAATACTATTTTTAAAGCAATGTTGATATGATGAGACTTGTGGACTCAGTTGAAGCTACAAATGATATGAAAACATGATATAAAGCTGTAATAATTTTAAGCATGGGAAAATGATGGCACAGAACAAAGAAACAGACCCAGGAACTAAAATAAAAAAAAAACCTTAGAAAAAGCCAAGTATATATCAAATGCAATGATGTATTTTAAATGAAGTACCATAAAAATTGTCAGGGAAGGAGAAGATTTTTTAAAAAATACTGCTATAACTATTAGGTCAATTATTTTAAAAAATAATAAATGTTGTCTTTATATATTATTCTAAAACGTATTCCAGAAGGATTACAGTATAAAAGTAATGGAAGAAGTCACAACGGTGAAAATCCAACAGATTTGACTGAAAAATATTTAATAAGTCTGTACTTCAAAGGTATTATAAACCTATGTAAAAGATAATCAACAAACTGGAAAATTACATTTGCAAGGAATTTATGCCAAATACAAGGTTAATTAGCTATACTTTCTAAAGAGCCTACAAAATTGAAATTAAAGTCCTTAATTTTCTGGAAATCAAATGATAATTCACAAAAGAAAATATATAATACAAATATCAAATAATTATATGTAAGACTTTGAACTTAGTAATCAAAGAAATTCACATTGAAACAATGGGATACCATCTTCACCTTTAAAATTAGGAATTATATTTCTGTAAGGTTGATGAAGTATACATCGGTACTGGTCGACAGGTTTTTCAACCATTCATCATTTTATTTATTCATTAAGCAAGTAATTGTTCAACACTTAATATGATTAAGGCTCATGGCATTCAACTCATAACTGCATCTTTCATTTCCAAACTTATTGTCTGCTCTTGCCTCTCAATAGGCCTGCCACCTTCATTTAGATGGATTTCTCTATGTACCTTCAATTGCATTCCTCACATGCTGGCTTCTATCAGGAATAAAAGAACGTCTCTTGCATCGCTGGAGAAGCAAAGTGATTGTATTAGCTTGACTTGCTGCTGTAACAAAGTACTATAAACGTAGTGAGCTAAAACAACACAAATTTCATATTTTACAGTTCTGGAGGTCAAAAATCAGAAAAAGATCTCACTGGGCTAAAATAAAGGTCTTGGCAGGGCTGCACTCCTTTCTGGAGGCTCTAAGAGAGAATCCACTTTCTTGCCTTTTTGAAACTCTAGAGACTGCCAACATTCCTTGGCACGTGGCCTTGTTCCATAATCAAAACCAGTAATGATTAGTTGAGACTTTCCATTAATGCCGTCTCTCTGGTCCTAATTCTTCTGCTTCCTTCTTTCCCATTTAAGGACACTAGTGATTACATTGGACCACCCAGATAGTCCAAGATATTCCGTTTATTTTAATACCTGAAGTTTAGCAACCTTAGTTCCATCTGCTACCTTGACATATAATATATTCACAGGTTCCCAGGGTTAGGATACGAACATTTTTGGGGGCCATTATTTTGCCTATCATAGTGATATACAGGGAAAGAAATGAAACAACATAGATTTTTATTCATATAGTTCTGGTTTGGGATTTTCACTCTTATCACTTATGTTCTTTATCTGTGACATTGTGCAAGATTCATAATTTCTCTTAGACTCTGAGTCTTCATGTGTACCATAAGAAAAACAACCAAACAAGCTATAAGGATTATATAGATATGTGTACCATGTAGCACACAGCAAACATTTAATAAATGATGCCTATTATAATTATTCAAAAAGTTACCAATATTTTAGCTTTAAGACCAGTCATATTTCTATAGGGTCCATTTATATGCATCCAATGAAGCAAATGTTTGGCATCTAACTGACCATGCATCAAAAAATCCAACATCAGTTGCATGTCAAGCATTGTGCTAATGCCACCCAAACTAATATCCAAAATGCAGATGCCATATTTATTATGAACTTTAAAGATCCAATCAAAGACTTTTTTTAAAACACCCAAAGTGCTATATATCATTTTGTTTCCAGGTGATTTAAATGTAAAAGAATCTAACTTGTGAAACCAGAGAGATTATTAAAGTAATTAACTGAAGTTGAGGAATGATTCAACAAGGTAATTGTGAAGGGGGAGAAAATAGTGTGCTAATCACAGTTATGTAACTAGTTGAAGTGGGATGGAGAGTAATATTTTTGGAATTATTTCTTATTACAGATTAAGTATGCATTTTCTGGGAATAATTCTTATCAATTTGTATGATATTGCTCATTATTGTTTTCACTACTCATTTGGGGTTAAAGAAAACATTTTGTTTTGGGGATATATTAGTTAATGCTTTTAGTTTTTTGGTATACTTCACATAGCATTATAGCTATGCTTCATGATATAAATGAAAATAACAATGAAAGTAATTACACGATATAGTAGTGACAAAGAAAATAATTTTGGGAAAAGAGCCACATATTTGGTGACGTGTAAAGCGTAATACATCCGATGGTTCTCAATGTCAGTAAAACAGCCTTGATATGGCTTTCTCAACTCCCTCTACCTGTCAAAATCCTGTCTGCTTTTTCCTCAATTCATTCAGTATTAGTCATTTTTATCCTACATTTTCATAGCTTTTATGGAACTATGTTATAGCACAGTATTATTTAGATTCACCCTCAAGTAGCTATTGCAATTCTTACATATGGGACCATGTCTTAATCACCTGGGATTTTTTAACCACCCCCCTAACATAGTAGCTTGTACTGTTCCCTGAACATATTGACATATTGCTACCCAGTAAATTCCAGCTGAATCAAAGTAGATCACTGAATCACATAGAGATGAAAGATCTGCAATCATAGAGCCATGAGACATAGATAAATAAAAATAGGTGATAACTCAAAAGCCTTGACATTTCATTTTATTCGGTTTTGGAACTAGGCTTTATAAAATGCATTAGCCCTTTAAATTCCCTAATCCTTGATCAGCCACCTACACTTTGGGTGCTCGTAAAGTGGATCAGAGAACTCTCCAGGTCCAACAACATACAGTATTATCTAGTAAGGTTTTTGGACCTCAGGCTCTGTGGGGTCTCCTATTCTGAAGAGCTGGGTTAGAACATTTGTGATCTCATCTGTAAGGACTACTCTGGTCCCTCCATCTTCAACCTGGAGTATTTCTATGCATTTGCTAGGCCCCCAAGCTCTTCCCCTAAGGACACAGTTTTCTATCTCGCCAGAGAGAGGTTACACACTCAAATTCTTAAAGCCTACTACCATAATTTGTGCAAAGATGTGCTTTGCACAGTCAACATTTAAAAAACAATAGTAAAATGAAAGAAAGAATCAGGATGTACCCAAACAGAGCATTCATTCTCAAATGGATACAGGTATTATCATTCCCTGCTGCTACTGTTCACATTCATAGGATCTCTCTGGTCTCTGGATTCATGTAAGTTTTCAATTTCTGGTAATTGGAAGAAAGGTATCCTAAACCACCACCTCAGGTGCTCCATTATGGTACTCACATTGCCTTTCAAGTTGACGGTGCTCTTTAGAGGCAATATGTGGCACTGTACGCATGTGTCTAGGTCTGTTTCATTGCATCAGCTGTTTAAGAGGGAGGAGAAAAAAGAACTCTTCAAATTAAGCAACCAAAAAAAGAAAAAAAAATGTCATCCACACATAAGAGAGGGCCTTAAGCTTTGCCCACACCATGGAAAATCTCTACATGTGGTAGCAAAGCCAGGCTTGTCTTCATGATCAGTGTCATTTCCTCCCCTTCCCCTGGGTGAGGGAGGAATTCTCCTGTAGACTCTAAAAGTTACTCTCAGTATTCAGTAGAATTCAGCTTTAACTTTCAAACCAAATAAAGACTTTGCAAACTCAATTCAGAAGCCCTTTAAAGTTCATCACTTGGGTTTTTCTTGGCTGATCTACACCTTCCTCTGCCTAAGCTTGGGAAGAAGGAACACGTTTTCCTTAGTAAGAGGATGACAGGTAATGATAAATATTCTGAATCAAAAAATTGCTGTTCTTTTAAATATAAACTTGCATGAGGGAATGTAAATGATACATATTATAAATGAAACATTTTACTAAGTGCATGAGCCATCTTATTCAGTCACATAAATAATTATTTGAAGAAGCATCTTTAGCTCTGTATTAATGATTAATTTTAAAAAATTATTCAATTATTTATTGAGTACTTACTTTCTGTCAGGTACTGTTCTATATATGAGAAATTGCAGTTAACAAGACAGAAGAAAATCACTGGAGCAGGAGTTTATATGCTACTTGAGTGAGACAAACCATAAATAAATAAATAAATAAAATAGAATGCACAGTGAATTATTTTTGAAGATGGTGATAAGGATTATGGGTTAAAATCAAGCAGAAGAAAAAGATACAGAATGCCAGCATTAAGAGAAAGGTTTGCAATCTTAAGTAGGTTTATTAAGGGCAGGCTTTACTGAGAAAGTGATATCTGAGCAAAATATAGGTGAAATATACAAATACATACAAGAGTGAAATGCCAGAATGAAGAACATTACCAACCACTATAGACTATAATAACAATGAAAGATGTAATAATAATAATAATAATAACGAATTTTACAATTGTATGGAAACACAAAAGACCCTGAATAGCCAAATCAATCGTGAGAAAGAAAAATGGAGCTAGAGGAGTCAGGATCCCTGACTTCAGACTATACTACATAGCTACAGTAATCAAGACAGTACGGTACTGGCACAAAAACAGAAATATAGATTAATGGAACAGGATAGAAAGTCCAGAGATAAACCTATGCACTTATGGTCATCTTACAATGGAGAAAAGACAGTCTCTTCAATAAGTGGTGCTGGGGAAACTGGACAGCTACATGTAAAAGAATGAAATTAGAACACACTCTAACACCATATGCAAAAATAAACTCAAAATAGATTAAAGACCTAAATGTAAGGCCAGATACTATGAAACTTTTAAAGAAAAATAGAGGGAGGACACTCTCTGACATAAATCGCAGCAAGATCTTTCTCAATCCACCTCCTAGAGTAATGAAAATAAAAACAAAACTAAACAAATGAGATCTAATTAAACTGAACAACTTTTGCACAGCAAAGGAAACCATAAATAAAAAGAAAAGAAAACCCTCAGAATGAGAGAAAATATTTGCGAACAAAGCAACCGACAAGAGATTAATCTCCAAAATATACAAAGAGCTCATGCAGTTCAATATCAAAGAAAAAACAAACAACCCAATCAAAATATGGGCAGAAGATCTAAATAGATATTTCTCCATAGAAGACATAAAGATGGTTAAAAAGTGCATAAAAAGCTGCTCAACATCACTAATTATTAGAGAAGTGCAAATCGAAACTACAATGAGGTATCACCTCACACGGGTCAGAATGGCCATCATCAAAAAATCTAAAAACAATAAATGCTGGAAAGGGTGTGGAGAAAAGGGAACCCTCCTACACTGTTGGTGGAAATGCAAACTGGTACAGCCACTATGGAGAACAGTATGGAGATTCCTTAAAAAACTGAAAATAAAGTTGCCATATAATTCAGCAATCCCACTCCTGGGTATATATCTGGAGAAAACCATAATTTGAAAAGATATATGCACCCCAATGTTCATTGCAGCACTATTTACAGTAGCCAGGACATGGAAGCAAACTAAATGTCCATTAACAGAGGAATGGATAAAGAAGATGTGGTATGTGTATATATATATATACATATATATAATATATATGTATATATATATATACACACAAAATAATTCCTTTTGCAGCAACATAGATGGACTTAGAGATTCTCATGCTCAGAAAGAGAAAGGCAAAAATCATATGATATCACTTATATGTGGAATCTAAAAAAAGTCTGCAAATGAACTTATCTACAAAACCAAAATAGAGTTACAGAAGTAAAAAATAAACTTATCTTTACAGGGTGGGTAAGGAGTGGGGAGGAATAAATTGGAAGATTGGGATTGACACATACACACTACTATATATAAAATAGATAACTCATAAGGACCTACTGTATAGCAGAGGGAACTCTACTCAATACTCTGTAATGACCTATATGTGAAAAGAATCTAAAAAAGAGTGGGTATATATATTTGTATTGATATACACCTGAAACTAACACAACCTTGTAAAACAATTATACCCCAATAAAAATTTTTTAAAAAATTCTCTCTCCATTTAGCCCCATCCGCACCTACAAAAAAACAGCTCACTCAAGTTATATATAAATTATCTAACCACAAATTTACAAGATATCAGTTCGCTAGTGCTTTAATGGATTTTAAATGTCTTCAAAACATTCTGCTTTTATGTTTCAGTAAACATTATCCTATATCAAGTGAACTGGGAGACAATTAAAGTTCCCAAAACTTTAATGTATTTTCCACCTCTTGTCCTTTCCAGGGCCATGAAATCTCCAGTATCAGTCACACTTAAATTAACGTAAAAAAACTCATTATCAGTCACTAAAATTTTAACAGGCAAGAGGAAAAAAGAAAATGCATTTACTGAACACACATTCAATGACAAGAACTTTACATGTATTACTTCATTCTAATCCTCACTAGGAAGACAAAATTCCTTTATGTATTATTTTCTCCATTTTGTAGCTAAGAAAAAATTAGATTTAAGGAATTTAAATTATTTGTGCAAACTCACAGAGCTAAAAGCCAAGACAAAAATCTATCATATTTGCATAATCTCCATTGGGTAGCTAAAAACACTATGGGAATTTAAATAACATCCAGAGTTGCACAGCTAAAGAGTGACAGAGTTACATAGTGTCGACTGGAAGAAACAAACAAACAAAAACCCCAAAACGTACAAGGTAAGAGCAGTGAGTTTCAGTTTAATGTGTTCTATGCAGGGACTTTACTGAAGACTATAGCCCAGGAGACCGACTCTCAGATAGCTCTGAGGAACTGCTCAGAAGAGGTAGGGGAGGAGCCAAGATATATACACATTTTTTTTACTGGGAAAAACATGTAATCAAGCGTAAAAAGGATACTGCTAATCAAAAAGAACAGACATCTCAAGTTAATTATTTTAGTACTTTTCTATATATGGGAAGATGCAAGAATCTGGTATCATTGAAATTTTTCCTTAGATATACGTCTTAACTATTTAAGGGCCATGTATCTAAAGCACAGAGTGCTTCCTGGTTTTCCCCATCCTGAATTCCTCTAAGGGTGCACAGGCAATGGGCAACTGCGGTGGGTTGCAACTTAATCCTTGAAGAGCTGGAATGGAGGACAACATTCTTTGTTTTACCGAGGGTTACGAAGTATTTCATGACGAACTTTTCCCCTGGTGCTAGGAATGCTCATTTCTAGGTCAAGTGAGGATTCACCTACAAAATTTCTCTGGGTCCTCTCTCTTTCTAGTCTATTATGATACAGGAAATGTTTCTTCTATGTTGCTTCCTCCCACATCTAGAGTTGCACTATTACAATTAATTTTGTAGAGAGCTGTATATGTGACTGAAGGTTTCAAGACTTTTAGCCATCATTAGTTTTGTTAGAGACCTGGTTACACATAGGGTAATGCAAGAAACAACAATCTTATAAAATAAGCAGGTTATAAGTAATATAGCTAGTAGCATTAATAAGTTTATGGTACATCAGAGAGAGCGACAAAGCATAAATAGTTTGAAAACAACAAAGAGAGAACAAATTAAAGCAATGATAAGTACAACTATTTGCAGTCTGGATTGCAATAAGCCACCAAGTTCAGAAGGGAGCCAGCTGGAGAAGCCAAATTCTGGAGGGATCAGGTAGAGAGAAAAAGATAAATGTTTTATCTGCATTTACAAAGGCATATTTTATTAAATTGCTGCAAGTCATAGTTAGTGTGAAAGGTTTCCTCATGTCTGGGAAACAAATATTAAAAGCCAGTAATATTTCAGACAAAAAATTATAAAATTATAAATTATATTAATCAGTTTATACAGTCCCATGTAATTAAGTTTTGATGATCTTGATTTTTTTGTTAGTATTTTATGAAGCTATCAAATTTTTCCTTAGAGTTTTAGAATTTCTTACCCAGTTCAGCAGTATGATCTAAAAGTCATCAGAAACCTATATTTGTCAAAAAGTCATTTTAATGAATCTTCTTGAAGAACTTTATTTTTGTAAAAGCATCAGAGTAAAACAATAACTGTCTATAAATGATAAAAGACTAAAAATGGCTTGCTAAAAGGTCTGATTACAATACAATTGACAAGGAAATTTGATTAGTTCTCTCACATACAACATTTTAAGGTAATAATTAGAATTATGACTGATAACTTACCAGGACATATCCACATTTTAGTAACTTCATATAATAATATTTACCCATATGATATACCTAAGAAGGTTCATCATCACTCATTTGACAATGTTCCCCATGTAATTTAACATACCATATAAACCTAGGTAGTTTTATATCTCTCTCTATGATGTTTCAGGGGCCTTCTATAGCATCCCAAAGTTAGTGAGAGGTCAAAAGAGCTACACTTAGAATTTGATTTTGGGAAGTTTGTCAAAGATACAAAAAGGTTTTAAAATAATTGGTCAAATAGGTTCACAGATCACTGTGAAATAATACTTATTCACTTAACCAAAGTGACAAAATATTTTAAAGGCAAAATACAGAAAGTTACAACAGACCACTTAAAATGTAAAGAAATTTTTTACAATCTGTTATCAAAAGCAGATCAGTATTTCAAGAACACAGAGAGAAGACCAAATTTTAGTTTTCTACCAGCTTACTTATAATATTAAAATGTATTTACTCAATTAAACTTTATTCTAATCTTAACCAATCCTGACCATGCACAGAACTCCTTTCCCAGGGTTCCTTTCCCACAAACCTTCTATAAAGTCCATTTTTACATTCATATTTTGCATATGCTTTCCCTTTCTTTCTCTATCTCCAGTACAAAATTACTTCCTTTTCCCTTAAAAAAATGCATTTCCATTCTTTAAACCTTCTTTTCTTCCATTTTGTACAAAGATGTTTTCCTTATTAATTTTAATAGTTTTAATTACATATATTAATTATAATTCTTAATTTTTAAAAAATTTCTAGTGAAGACTAAGAAGCGAACAATTATAAATTTTACATTAGCATTCTGTAGATTGGAAAAATTATAAATACTATTTATGATTTTTTTTTGAATTTTATTTTATTTATTTTTTTATACAGCAAGTTCTTATTAGTCATCCATTTTATACACATCAGTGTATACATATCAATCCCAATCTCCCAATTCATCACACCACCACCCCCACCTGCCGCTGCTTTCCCCCTTGGTGTCCATACATTTGTTCTCTACATGTGTGTCTCAATGTCTGCCCTGCAAACCGGTTCACCTGTACCATTTTTCTAGGTTCCACATATATGCGTTAATATGCGATATTTGTTTATCTCTTTCTGACTGACTTCACTCTGTATGACAGTCTCTAGATTCATCCACGTCTCTGCAAATGACCCAATATCGTTCCTTTTTATAGCTGAGTAACATTCCATGGTATATATGTACCACAACTTCTTTATCCATTCGTCTGCCCATGGGCATTTAGGTTGCTTCCATTGACAGGCTATTGTAAATAGTGCTGCAGTGACCATTGGGGTGTATGTGTCTTTTTGAATTATGGTTTTCTCTGGGTATATGCCTAGTAGTGGGATTGCTGGGTCATATGGTAATTCTAGTTTTAGTTTTTAAGGAACCGCCATACTGTTCTCCATAGTGGCTGTATCAATTTACATTCCCACCAACAGTGCAACAGTGTTCCCTTTTCTCCACACCCTCCCCAGCATTTGTTGTTTGTAGATTTTCTGATGATACCCATTCTAACTGGTGTGAGGTGATACCTCATTGTAGTTTTGATTTGCATTTCTCTAATAATTAGTGATGCTGAGCAGCTTTTCATGTGCTTCTTGGCCATCTGTATGTCCTCTTTGGAGAAATGTCTATTTAGGTCTTCTGCCCATTTTTTGATTGGGTTGTTTGTTTTTTTAATATTGAGCTGCATGAGCTGTTTATATGTTTTGGAGATTAATCCTTTGTCCGTTGATTCGTTTGCAAATATTTTCTCCCATTCTGAGGGTTGTCTTTTCGTCTTGTTTGTAGTTTCCTTTGATTTGCAAAAGGTTTTAAGTTTCATTAGGTCTCATTTGTTTATTTTTGTTTTTATTTCCATTACTCCAGGAGGTGGATCCAAAAATAGCTTGCTGTGATTTATGTCAAAGAGTGTTCTTCCTGTTTTCCTCTAAGAGTTTTATAGTGTCTGGTCTTACATTTAGGTCTCTAATCCATTTTGAGTTTATTTTTGCGTATGGTATTAGGGAGTGTTCTAATTTCGTTCTCTTACATGAAGCTGTCCAGTTCTTCCAAAACCACTTTTTGAAGAGACTGTCTTTTATCCATTGTATATCCTTGCCTCCTTTGTCATAGATTAGTTGACCATAGGTGTGTGGGTTTATCTCTGGGCTTTCTATCCTGTTCCATTGATCTATGTTTCTGTTTTTGTGACAGTACCATATTGTCTTGATTACTGTAGCTTTGTAGAATAGTCTGAAGTCAGGGAGTCTGATTCCTCCAGCTTGGTTTTTTTCCCTCAATACTGCTTTGGCTATTCGAGGTCTTTTGTGTCTCCATAAAAATTTTAAGATGTTTTGTTCTAGTTCAGTAAAAAATGCCATTGGTAATTTGATAGGGATTGCATTGAATCTGTAGATTGCTTTGGGTAGTGTAGTCATTTTCACAATATTGATTCTTCCAATCCAAGAACATGGTATATCTCTCCATCTTTTGGTATCATCTTTAGTTTCTTTCAACAGTATCTTATAGTTTTCTGCATACAGTTCTTTTGTCTCCCTAAGTAGGTTTATTCCTAGGTATTTTATTCTTTTTGTTGCAATGGTAAATGGGAGTGTTTCCTTAATTTCTCTTTCAGATTTTTCATCATTACTGAATAGGAATGCAGGAGATTTCTGTGCATTAATTTTGTATCCTGCAACTTTACCAAATTCATTGATTAGCTCTAGTAGTTTTCTGGTGGCATCTTTAGGATTCTCTATGTATAGTGTCATGTCATCTTCAGACAGTGACAGTTTTACTTCTTCTTTTCCAATTTGTATTCCTTCTTTTTCTTTTTCTCCTCTGATTGCTGTGGCTAGGACTTCCAAAACTATGTTGAATAATAGTGGCGAGAGTGGACATCCTTGTCTTGTTCCTGAACTTAGAAGAAATGCTTTCAGTTTTTCACCATTGAGAATGATGTTTGCTGTGGGTTTGTCATATATGGCCTTTATTATGTTGAGATAGGTTCCCTCTATGCCTACTTTCTGGAGAGTTTTTATCATAAATGGGTGTTGAATTTTGTCAAAAGCTTTTTCTGCATCTATTGAGATTATCATATGGTTTTTATTTCTTCAATTTGTTAATATGGTGTATCACATTGATTGATTTGCATATATTGAAGAATCCTTGCATCCCTGGGATAAATCCCACTTGATCATTGTGTATGATCCTTTTAATGTGTGTTGGGTTCTGTTTGCTAGTATTTTGTTGACGATTTTTGCATCTATATTCATCAGCGATATTTGTCTGTAATTTTCTTTTTTTGTAGCATCTTTGTCTGGTTTTGGTATCAGTGTAATGGTGGCCTCGTAGAATGAGTTTGGGAGTGTTCCTTCCTCTGTAATTTTTTGGAAGAGTTTGAGAAGTATGGGTGTTAGCTCTTCTCTAAATGTTTGATAGAATTCACCTGTGAAGCCATCTGGTCCTGGACTTTTGTTTGCTGGAGGATTTGTAATCATGGTTTCAATTTCATTACTTGTGATTGGTCTGTTCATATTTTCTATTTCTTCCTGGTTCAGTCTTGGAAGGTTATATCTTTCTAAGAATGTGTCCATTTCTTCCAGGTTGTCCATTTTATTGGCATAGAGTTGCGTGTAGAAGTCTCTTAGGATGCTTTGTATTTCTGCAGTGTCTGTTGTAACTTTTCCTTTTTCATTTATAATTTTACTGATTTGAGTCCTCTCCTTCTTTTTCTTGATGAGTGTGGATAATGGTTTATCAATTTTGTTTATCTTCTCAAAGAACCAGCTTTTAGTTTTATTCATCTTTGCTATTGTTTTCCTTGTTTCTATTTCATTTATTTCTGCTCTGATCTTTATGATTTCTTTCCTTCTGCTAACTTTGGGTTATTTTTGTTCTTCTTTCTCTAGTTTCTTTAGGTGTAAGGTTAGATTGTTTTTTTGAGATATTTCTTGTTTCTTGAGGTAGGCTTGTATAGCTATAAACTTCCCTCTTAGAACTGCTTTTGCTGCATCCCATAGGTTTTGGATCATCGTGTTTTCATTATTATTTGTCTCTAGGTATTTTTTGATTTCCTCTTTGACTTCTTCAGTGATCTCTTTGTTATTTAGTTATTTAGTAACGTATTGTTTCCTCTTTGACTTCTTCAGTGATCTCTTTGTTATTTAGTAACGTATTGTTTAGCATTGTTTAGTTCGTGTTTTTTACGCTTTTTTCCCTGTAGTTGATTTCTAACCTCATAGCATTGTGGTCAGAAAAGATGATTGATATGATTTCAATTTTCTTAAATTTACTGAGGCTTGATTTGTGACCCAAGATGTGATCTATCCTGGAGAATGTCCCATGCGCACTTGAGAAGAAAGTGTAACCTGCTGTTTTTGGGTGGAATGTCCTATAAATATCAATTAAATCTATCTGGTCTATTGCATCTTTTAAAGCTTTGGTTTCCTTATTAATTTTGTTTCCAGATGATCTGTCCATTGGTAAAAGTGAGGTGTTAAAGTCCCCCACTATTATTGTGTTACTGTCGATTTCCTCTTTTAGAGCTGTTAGCAGTTGCCTTATGTATTGAGGTGCTCTTATGTTGGGTGCATATATATTTAAAATTGTTATATCTTCATCTTGGATTGATCCCTTGATCATTATGTACTGTCCTTTCTTGTCTCTTGTAACATTCCTTATGTTAAAGTCTATTTTATCTGATATGAGTATTGCTAGTCTATCTTTCTTTTGATTTCCATTTGCATGGAATATCTTTTTCCATCCCCTCACTTTCAGTCTGCATGTGTCCCTAGGTCTGAAGTGGGTCTCTTGTAGACATCAGATATATTGGTCTTGTTTTTGTATCCATTCAGCAAGCCTCTGTCTTTTGGTTGGAGCATTTAATCCATTCACGTTTAAGGTGATTATCCATATGTATGTTCCTGTTACCATTTTCTTAATTGGTTTGGGTTTGTTTCTGTAGGTCCTTTTCTTTTCTTGTGTTTCCCACTTAGAGAAGTTGCTTTAGCATTTTTTGTAGAGCTGGTTTGGTGGTGCTGAATTTTCTTAGCTTTTGCTTGTCTGTAAAGCTTTTGATTTCTCCATCGAATCTGAATGAGATCCTTGCCGGGTAGAGTAATCTTGGTTGTAGGTTCTTCCCTTTCATCACTTTAAGTAAATCATGCCACTCCCTTCTGGCTTGTAGAGTTTCTGCTGAGAAATCAGCTTTTAACCTTATGGGAGTTCTCTTGTATGTTATTTGTCGTTTTTCCCTTGCTGCTTTCAATAATTTTTCTTTGTCTTTAATTTTTGCTAATTTGATTACTATGTGTCTCGGCGTCTTTCTCCTTGGGTTTATCCTGTATGGGACTCTTTGCGCTTCCTGGACTTGGGTGGCTATTTTCTTTCCCATGTTAAGGAAGTTTTCGACTATAATCTCTTCAAATATTTCCTTGGGTCCTTTCTCTCTCTCTTCTCTTTCTGGGACCCGTATAATGTGAATGTTGGAGCATTAAATGTCCCAGAGGTCTCTTAGGCTGTCTTCATTTCTTTTCATTCTTTTTTCTTTATTCTGTTCTGCAGCAGTGAATTCCACCATTCTGTCTTTGAATTGACTTATCCGTCCTTCTGCCTCAGTTATTCTGCTACTGATTCTTTCTAGTGAATTTTTAATTTCAGTTATTGTATTGTTCATCTCTGTTTGTTTGTTCTTTAATTCTTCTAGGTCTTTGTTACACATCTTCTCGATCTTTGCCTCCATTCTTTTTCCAAGGTCCTGGATCATCTTCACTACCATTATTCTGAATTCTTTTTCTGGAAGGTTGCCTATCTCCACTTCATATAATTGTTTTTCTGCGGTTTTATCTTGTTCCTTCATCTTGTACATAGCTCTCTGCCTTTTCATTTTGTCTATCTTTCTGTAAGTGTGGTTTTCGTTCCACAGGCTGCAGGATTGTATTTCTTTTTGCTTCTGATGTCTGCTCTCTGGTGGATGAGGTTATCTAAGAGGCTTGTGCAGGTTTCCTGATGGGAAGGACAGGTGGTGGGTAGAGCTGGCTGTTGCTCTGGTGGGCGGAGCTCAGTTAATCTTTAATCCACTTCTCTGCTGATGGGTGGGGCTGGATTCCCTCCCTGTTGGTTGTTTGGCCTGAGGTGACCCAACACTGGAGCCTACCTGGGCTCTTTGGGGGGCTAATGGTGGACTCTGGGAGGGCTCACACCAAGGAATACTTCCCAGAACTTCTGTTGCCAGTGTCCTTGTCCTCACAGTGAGACACAGCCATCCCCCACCTCTGCAGGAGACCCTCTAACACTAGCAGGTAGGTCTGGTTCCGTCTCCTGTGGGGTCAGTACTCCTTCCCCCGGGTCCCAATGTGCACAGTACTTTGTGTGTGCCCTCCAAGAGTGGAGTCTCTGTTTCCCCCAGTCCTGTCTAAGTCCTGCAATCAAATCCCACTAGCCTTCAAAGTCTGATTCTCTAGGAATTCCTCCTCCTGTTGCCGGACCCCCAAGTTGGGAAGCCTGATGTAGGGCTCAGAACTTTCACTCCAGTGGGTGGTCTTTTGTGGTATGTGTTCTCCAGTTTGTGAGTCACCCATCCAGCTGTTATGGGATTTGATTTTATTGTGATTTCACCCCTCCTACCATCTCATTGTGGCTTCTCCTTTGTCTTTGGATGTGGGGTATCTTTTTTGGTGAGTTCCAGTGTCTTCCTGTCAATGATTGTTCAGCAGTTAGCTGTGATTCTGGTGTTCTTGCAAGAGGGAGTGAGAGCACGTGCTTCTACTCCGCCATCTTGAACCAATCCCTTATTTATGATCTTTAAAAACATTTGCTTTTATTTGAAAAATTTTCAGTGTGACACCCAACACATCTATTAATAATCCTAAATACCTTTAGTTTCTTTGTAAAAATTGTTTAATAATTAATATTTCAGAATCTTATTTTATCTAGATATTTAATACACTTTCATCATTTAACTTAACTTAGCAAAACTCTTAAAGTTTCAAGTTACCAAAAATCTGAAGAAAGTATTTTTAAGTAGACA